>NC_069503.1:985764643-985864643 GCF_027579735.1 Bombina bombina
GCACAGTTAAAAGCTGAAACAGTGAAAGATTCTCTGAATTTTGTGATATTGTTTTATCCATTTGGATCCATTTAAAGTTGTCCAATAAATTTTGATGATTTTACGGAACCGGACTCATTACTCATTACTTTTTTGCATGTCTACTCAGCCCAATATTTGCCATTCAAATATTAGATTGAGGATTTCATTTTAATGAATTCACCCTAAAATTGTAAATCTAGACTATTTTATTTGAATCTAGTCTAGGCTGGATAATAGAGAATTTCAGAAGAACTAAAATGTATTGAATAGCTGCCTGGCTACTTTCTTAACTGTAAGGATTGATCCTTCAAAGTTGATCCATATAATAGACAATAACGAAGGTTTAACCATTCCACCCCAGTGCTTATTTGTCTACATCGGAACAAAGTTTTGATTTAACAAATAAGTAAAAATTTAAATCACGCGACCGTTAATGATTTCAATCAGTTAGGAAGCCTGTATGGAAAAAGTCAAATTTCTATGTCCGGAGAACACTGGAAATTTCAAGCCCTGTATCTGTTTTAGAGATATATATATATATATATATATATATATATATATATATATATATATATATATATATATATATATATATATATATATATATATATATATATATATATATATATATATATATATATATATATATATATAATACGGCACACACTTTATCCTTCCAACTATCTTGTGCTCAGCTTAAAAGGTACAAACAGTAGAGCAAATGAACTGAATCCAACGGACGGTCTCCGTATTGCAGAGGATCCAAGAACAGCAGGCACACAGGTTTTCATAAACAATCAGTTTATTAAGTGCAAAGAAAAGAAACCAGACGTTTCGGCTCTAACACAAGACTTTTTCAATGATATTCAAATCCGGTTTGAATACCATTGAAAAAGGCTCGTGTTAGAGCCGTGTTTAATTGTTTATGAAAACCTGTGTGCCTGCTGTTCTTGGATCCTCTGCAATACGGAGACCGTCCGTTGGATTCAGTTCATTTGCTCTAATATATATATGTGTATATGTGTGTGTGTTCCAGAAGGAATGGTTGTAAATTGAAACCCAGTTTATAATGTAAGTCAATGGGAAGTGAGGGAGATAGGTTCCAGGCCCCTCCCAAAATTGTCATAATAACACCTAATACATTATTTTTAAATTATAAACCTAATAAAATAATCACACAACACAGACTTCACTTGCATTTTCTGCAAACAGTTCTTTCTATGCATTCCAATCTGGATTAATTTATAGACAGGAAGATCAGGTCTGGTTAAACTGATTGATTTCAGCTTGCTTGGCTTTACTGCAACACAAACGGACAGCTCCACCTCCAGGCTATTTTAATAAATGCACTGCTTCTCAATACTTTTCAATAGCAGTCACATGACTGGAAAAAAAGGTTGTTATTCTGAAACGGTGTAAATTGAACTGTTGTAAAACGAGGGCCACCTGTGTGTGTGTGTATATGTATATATATGTGTGTATGTATGTATGTATGTATATATATATATATATATATAATCTCATAGATAAGAAGTAAGAAATAGATTTATAAAGCAAGAAACAAAAGTAAAGATTAAAGCCAATCTTTCCCAGCCTTAGGACAATTCCTGCATAATAATTATTACACAACCCTCTAGGGTGAAGCGCGTGTAGCTTGGCGTTGCACAGGTCGCTGTGAGAAAGATGCGACTTTGTGGAGAATCCTATCAGCACAGGTGATTATACTAACCAAATAAAGTTGACAATTGGCAAGTACAAAACAGAATCGTTACAGATGACTGAGATCCCGGTGCAAAGGAAAATGCAGCAGTCTAATGGTTTTCCGTGAAAGCAACAAATATATCCCATTCAGCAGTAACCACAGCTTGTTTGCTGGTGATTCACATGGTGAAGGGGAGGAGGATATCACACCTGAGTGAGTAACTCTGAGTAGTCGTTTCATGGCGGAGGACTGCACGGTGAAAAGAATGAGCAATTTTTGTTTTGCAAAAGACCTCCTATCTAAAACCAACTAAAGTTGTTACAAAAATGAACTATATTCTTCAGGGAAATTGTTACCTTCAGCCGTATAATTGTCTAACAAGGGATCGTAATGTTGAGAGCTGTTACATTGTAGCAAATTAAGGCTTTGAAGAGAAAATGGCCACAATTGTTTGCAAATACAAACTGGCTACATTTGAATGTCTAGAATTATAGAGTCAGCGCTGGGGATCCCCAGTTCCTAACTGGACTTTTTGTTGGAACTTTATTTGAGTAATCCTTAAGTATTTACTTATAGGATTTGTTTGGACTTTAATTTAGAACCATTAATTTATGGTAATAAATACCTATGTGCTTATATATGTAGGATACTCATTTTTTCAATTAATTGCCATAATAAAATATACCTATACAATTTTTGGCATAATAAAATTACCTATATCAGATGTATTTTTGGTACTATATTGTTATTTAGAAATTTAAGGACCTGTCATTTTATAGTTAATCCTTTTTCTTGAGGGTTGTGTAATAATTATTTTGCAGGAATTGTCCTAGTGCTGGGAAAGATTGGCTTTAATCTTTACTTTTGTTTCTTGCTTTATACCTCTCTCTATTTCTTACTTCTTATCTATGCAATACATTATAATCAATACAATCTCTGTGCACCTTCTTTCTGCCTATAATCGTTAATGAAAGGCAGGAAAAAGAGGACTTGCAAATTACTGATATCTTTTGTGCGGCTATGGCTATTCGTGCAGGTAAATGTTTTATTTAAAGGCAGCATGAATGTCTGCAGTTAAGGACCCAAGTACTGACGGGGCAGTAAAAGAGCACTTGGACTTGCCATCTGTTTTTAACTTTTGCGGTTACTAATATGTGAGTGACAGTTAGTTAATTTTTACTTCTAATGCAGAATCTTAGAAGATGTGTCCAAACTGATGATAATCTAAAACGGATCACGCAGTCCGTATTGCACTAGCAGAAGGCAGAATATTTATTTAAAACCATGGTTTATTATAAAATGTGAAAAAAAAAATAATTTAAAACCACTTCTATATACAAGACCTTCTTGCATGTTTGCCAACTATCAACTTCTTACTTGTATCCATTACAGACGGTCTTAACTGTATATTTCTATTTTACCTGTAAATAATAAAATTACTAAACAAACTTACTCTCTTTCTCCTGGGATCTCCTAACCCACTGGAAACAGGTGAAGAAGTATCAAAGTTGTGTGTGATATAGCAATAATATATAGTTTAGCATAATTGCAACTAACTTACAGATTGCAAGAGCTTCACTGCGACCGGTTTAAACAGATAATGGATAAGTAGAATGGATGGGGGGGAAGTGGAGGGCAAATTAGAAATACTTGCAAGGGTGCGTTATGTTCCCAGCGCCTTAGTTTTTATACTGATTCTACAGCTTTAGTGATAGCTATTTGAATGGCCTTCTAAAATATTTTATATATTGTACTACTGTGAAAAAGTTATAGGGAGGTGCACGATTAAACCATTATACCAAACAGGTGCTGGTTTACACACAATCATTAACTGAAACAGCTGAGCTTATCTCTCCCCCTATTTTTTTTCTTTAACTGTTGATAATTACAACATTACCCCAACCTCAAACTTCACTCAGATAACTCTTTCACTCCTCACATTTAAACTTTGGCCAAATCCTGCCGTTTTCATCTAAAAAAAAAAAAAATCTACAAAATTCACTACTTTCTTACACAAGACACTACTAAGATCTTAATCCACTCTCTCATCATTTCCCAACCTTGACTATTGCAACTCCATCCTCTCTGGTCTCACTAGTTGGTGTCTATCTCCTTTACAATCCATAATGAATGCCTCTGCCAGGCTCATCTTCCTTAGATGTTGCTCTTTCTTCTGCTGCACCTTTCTGCCAATCCCTTCACTGGCTTCCTATAGCCTCCAGAATTAGCACAAAAATCTGCCATTTAAGGCCCTCTATGACTTTGCTCCCCCTATATCTTCTGTTTGTGTTTGTAATTTTATATATATTTTAATGCCAGTCATTTCTGCTGTACTAAACTTTATTTTGTTCCCCTCAGGAATCCCAGGTAGAAGTTGCTCTCCAGCTTTACTTCTTGATGCAATGTCTGTACCAACTCGACTCCTCTACCCTTTGTTTCGAAACTGTGATTTTGGAAGGAAATGTACTTCTATTTGTTACTGTCATCACAAATACCCCTGTTGTCCCTCCAACCCGCATTCTTCAAATTCCTTCAGATACAGAAGAGGAAATTCATTTGTTTCAGCCTTTCACAGCCCTAAAGAGTCATGTGATCAATTAAGACGATATGTTACCACTCCACAAAGATTTTACCTGACTCCACCACAGGTTAACAGCATATTAAAGGCAAATGAGTACAGTTTTAAAGTTCCAGAATTTGATGGCAAGAATATCAGCTCCATTCTTGGCTTTGACAGTAATCAGTTGCCGGCAAATGCTCCAATTGAGGATAGAAGAAGTGCAGCTACCTGTTTACAGACAAGAGGGATGCTTCTAGGTGTGTTTGATGGTCATGCTGGTTGTGCTTGTGCCCAGGCAGTAAGTGAAAGACTCTTCTATTATATTGCTGTTTCTTTACTACCTCATGAAACCCTACTTGAAATAGAGAATGCTGTAGAAAGTGGACGTGCTCTCTTGCCTATTTTACAGTGGCATAAACATCCAAATGATTATTTTAGTAAGGAGGCCTCCAAGCTATATTTCAACAGTTTAAGGACCTACTGGCAGGAGCTTATTGACCTCAATACTGGAGAGACAACAGATGTAAAGGAGGCCTTAATTAATTCCTTTAAAAGACTTGACACAGATTTGTCTTTGGAAGCGCAAGTGGGGGATCCCAACTCTTTTCTGAACTACTGGGTGTTGCGTGTAGCTTTTTCTGGTGCCACTGCTTGTGTAGCTCATGTTGATGGGGTAGACTTGCATGTGGCCAACACTGGAGACAGCAGAGCTTTGCTTGGTGTACAGGAGGAGGATGGATCATGGTCTGCAGTAACAATGTCTCATGACCATAATGCACAGAATGAATCGGAGGTAAAACGGATCAAATCTGAGCATCCAAAATCAGAAGAAAAGAGTGTTGTGAAACAGGATAGACTGCTTGGGTTGCTGATGCCATTCAGAGCTTTTGGAGATGTTAAATTCAAGTGGAGCATTGATCTTCAGAAACGTGTTGTGGAGTCTGGTCCAGATCAACTCAATGATAATGAATACACTAAATTTATCCCACCAAATTACCATAGTCCACCCTACTTAACTGCAGCACCAGAGGTCATCTATCATAAACTGAGACCAAAAGACAAGTTCCTCATTTTGGCTACAGATGGCCTTTGGGAAACTATGCATCGACAAGATGTGGTAAAAATAGTGGGGGAATATCTAACCGGTGTACATCATCAGCAGCCTATAGCAGTAGGTGGATATAAAGTTACCTTAGGGCAGATGCAAGGTCTTCTTATGGATAGAAGAGCAAGAATTTCCTCAGTGTTTGAAGATCAAAATGCAGCCACTCATCTTATACGACATGCAGTGGGAAACAATGAATTTGGAGCAGTAGACCATGAACGCTTGTCAAAGATGCTCAGTCTTCCAGAAGAATTAGCACGAATGTATAGAGATGACATTACCATTATTGTGGTGCAATTTAATTCTCATGTTATTGGAGCATATCAAAACCAGGAGCAGTAAATTAAATTCTATAAAATGTAGTTACCAAAGTTCTAAGACAGTGACTTTGTGTAAAGATCTGAGTGGTGTGAGAGAGTGTGCTTTCATTTTGAGCTGATTAACTGAGTGCATGGCATAGGCCCTAAAACTGTTACATGTAACATGTTTTATTTATAATATTCAGTCTTTATAAATTTGCTTTGTTTTCTGACATCATGCCCGATAAGATGTCAAAACGAAAAAAGGTTGTTACTTGTACCGTTTTAACTTTATTATAGATATAGATGTTTACTTGCTTCTGAATTATTTGACATGTACATTACACAGTGTATATTTTGCATGAAAAACAATGTTAACCCTAATATTTTGCGTGTTATGATGAGGCATAAGTACAGTAAGCATTGCTCTTGCACTTTTGTAGTCTGACAATAGTGGTAAAGCAATAATCCTGAAACGACTGTCTTGTTTTCTAACCAGTAGAGGAGAGTGCATATATTTTAGAAAGTGCGAGAAGGTGGCGCTATGAATTGATTATATTGGAAATGGTTCAAAACTATCTGAAGTTTTATTAACTTGTATAAGTAGGAACATGCTGTTTTAAATGCATGATGATAAAATCTATAAATTTAAAAAAAAAAAAAAAATCAGCTGATACCCAGTTCTGTATAGACTAAGGTCTTTATCCCTTTTTCAAGAATTTCTGTTTTCAGCCTCAGTTTTTCTCCTGAACGGATACTCCTACGTTAATGATTTAGTTGCTTATTACATTATGGGTAATTGGTACTTTTTTTGTTTTTTTTTGTTTTGTATTTTAATCTTAATTCTGTCAGGGACCATTTACACTACTGTAGATACGCTGGCTTGTGAACTCTTTACCCTTTATATGAGTCATGCATCAACATGAATGCCTCTGTCTCGTCCATCAGATTATGTAACGTTAGATGGTAAAAAAAAAAAGGCTAAGCAGTATAAAAAAGATAGTATTCTTCATTACTGCAGTACTTCACTGTGCTTCCTTTATCGCTCTCAGTATGACGGTTCTATGTTTTTCTTAACATGTATGACCTGTTTTACTCAAGGTAAATGTAAAAGCCATTGCAGATCTATTATAAGCCATAACGCTCTTTACCAGCTAAAAATAACTTCATAAAGAGTTTGTGTTTAATATTCAATTGAATAAACTGTTACTAGACTTTCAATTCTCAAAGTATTTGAATGGAAGTACTGTTTTCACATCTTCAGTGATAGATGCACTGGATTTCTAACTAAAATCAGGAGTTTTAAAATTCTACGATCTGTACATATTAAACATTAGATTTATAGTGTTTAATAACGCAAAGCTTTAATGTTTCAGGCCAGAAAAAGTATAATGCAATAGCATTATTTTTTTTTTTATTTACAAAGTATTTTAGAATCTATTTGTCTAAATGATTTGTTAATTTAATTATCAAAAACAGTTAAATGAATGTCTTGGTTTTTATTTTCTGCACCGATCATTGGTCTTTGATATATGTGATTTCAAACTTAAGTGTTAATTTCATTCAGATGTTGTTTTTGGCAGTTAACAGTGTTGGACAATATTTTTAGTAGTGTTTTCTAAAAAAAAATGATATATATAATTTTATTGTCCCCTCATGATCAAAATCCTAAAATGTTAGTGCATTTAATACCTTCAAGCTGGACATTGTTACCTCCCAAAAAATAATGTAAAATCTTTACCTGCCTCTTTACTCTTCCCATTTTGAAATCCAAAAATCATTTTGTTGGTTTAATGAATATTAGGAATGTGCATTCAGTTCTTTTAGTAGCCAGATTGATTGATTTAATTTTTATTAATGTTGGGGGTTTTTTCCCCTCCTTCCCCCCCCCAATGAAAGCAGATGCAGTGCTCACCAGCAAATGTTAACGTGCTGATAATTATCAAGAGCTTGGATCAATGCCTTACTTTCAAATTCCAAAATGAATTAGAAGTCCGTTATTTATTTTTTGTTACGAAATTTACATTTTATATTTAAGAGATTAATGTATAAAAATAAATCTGATGTACCTCCTTGTGTAGGTAAGTGTTCTGCAAATGTGATGGATTGCTGCACAATAGTGATATACCCCATTGGGCATTGCAGATTCTTCTCCAGAGAGGGGGCCCCTTTGGGGTTTCTAAAGTTTAACCAACAGTTTTTAAAAAGCAAAAGAAATGGGTAAAATGTTTAGCAGTGGATTAAAGTTAAGGTAAACTTTGAATGAAAGCCCTTTAAAAAAAAAAAAAAAATACTATTAAAAAAAAAGGGGCACTTTCATTCATCAAAGTTTACAAAGCAGCTGTTTTGTTTATAAACTTACCTTCTCTTCACAGCCGGAGCAGCTTCCCCCGCCCGGAGATCCTCTCTTACACATCAGCAATGGCTAATTCGGCTGCCTCCAATCACGGCTTTCCTCTCCAGGGGAATCATTGCCTGAGGCCATGCCGTGATTGGAGGAAGCCGGATTAGTCATTGCTGATGTGTGAAGAGAGCTGCTCCGGCTGTGAATAGAAGGTAAGTTGTTTTTTTTTTTTGTTAATCAAAACTTCTGCATTCTAAACTTTAATGAATGAAAGTACCCCTGTTTAATAGTATTTATAAAAACTGGGCTTTCATTCATCAAAGTTTACCTTCACTTTAAGATGCAGAAATCTTTTTGCAAAGGAAAAAAATTACTTTTTTTTTTTAAATAGTTAATGTTTTGTATGAGTTTTATCTGTCTCTGCAGCTTGGGTAATAATTATTATTAATCATATTACTTTTTATCACTTATTTTCCCTATGGTTTGTACAATGTAATATGTGGTCAAATTTTATGTTGAAATAACATATTACTAAATATCAACAAAGTAGATATAGTTATGTCATTATACTTGGCTTTTTTATTTACTATTTTGCCATGTTTAAAAATTTGAATATTTTTGCCATTTTATCTTAAATTGCATACAGATTGTATGTGACAGTGCCATTACAAATTATTATTTGTATCCTATGGAGCTGTACAATAAACTTCCTAAGTTTGCACTAAAATCTGTGTAGTAGTAAGTTCAGTTAAATGTTCACTTTATCTATCATCTGTCATAGCCACTTGTCATACCAATACAAGTGAGGGTGGCATTTTCTCATCTAAATGATTTTGTTGGGCAGTTAAAACACTGTTTATCTGCAGTATGACTTTTACACAAGTAGGTGTGTGTATATAATCCAATTGCAGAACTATAGTGGTATATGGTTTGTTAAATTTACAACGTTCCCATATTTACTAATAGCAAATCTTTCTAGTGCAAATTCAGTTCACAAACTATCCTAGTACTTAGGGAATCGCAATGTATTTGTGTTGGTGCTTATGCATTGCTATACATGTGATCCCTGGCTTAGAGACACTGAACATAAAAAAAAAAAATGATTTCGTGATTTAGATAGAGCATGCAATTTTAAGCAACTTTTTAATTTACTCCTTTTCTCAAATTTTATTTGTTCACTTGCTATCTTTATTTGAAAAAGGCATCTAAGCTATTTTTGGTTCATCACGCTGGACAGCACTTGTGTATTGGTTGGTTAAATTAATCCATCAAGCAGCAAGAACAACCTAGGTTGTTCACCAAAAATGGGCCAGCATCTAATCTTACATTCTTGCTTTTCAAATAAAGATACCAAGAGAATGAAGAAAAATTGATAATAGGAGTAAATTAGAAAGTTGCTTAAAATTTCATGCTCTATCTGAATCACGAAAAAAAAAAAAAAAATGGGTTCAGTATCCCTTTTAAAGATGGGAGTTCTGTTTAGATGACCCAGTAAGTAATACATTCACATATTTTATTTGTAATCTGCAACACTGCTAATGAGACCCCAAACTATTACAAATGTGGCACCTTTTGTCAGCATAACAAGCCTAGTGTTCTAATACAGCAGCAGCAATTATTAAACACTGCAACCAAATGTTGCTAATACAAAAATAAGGTTAATGAAACTGCTTTCAGGGACAATCTTTGTTCATATTCTGTTTATTAAAGGGATACTAAACCCACATTTTTACTGTCATGATTCAGATAGAGCATGCAACTTTCTAAATTACGCCTATTATCAATTTTTCTTTGTTCTCATGTTATCTTGGTTTGAAAATCAGTAATAAAAGGTTAGTAGCCAGCCCATTTTTAGCTCAGCACCTTGGTAGAACTTGCTGATTGGTTTGCTACATTTAGCCACAAATCAGCAAGTGCTACCCAGGTGCTGAACAAAAAATGGTCCGGCTCTAAAGCTTACATTACTGCTTTTTCAAATCAAGATAGCATGAGAACAAAGAAAAAATGATAATAGGAGTAAATTAGAAAGGTGCTTAAAATGTCATGCTCTATCTGAATCATGAAAGAAAAAAAATTGTGCTTAGTATCCCTTTAAGGGCCACAGTAACAATGACAGCAAGCTAGGTGCATCAAAGGAACTGATCATTTTGACTCTATCAAACATATATTTTTGAACCTTTCACACCACCATTTTTCTTTTCTTTTGGGAAGCTTTTTTTCTCAAGAACAGTTACCGAGTCTCATCTCATTGTGAGTGTTACTAGTATGGGGTCTGAATGTATAAAAGTCTAAACAAAGTTTATACTTTATACCTCCCTTATTTTTTACATTTAGTCTTCTATATATGGCTATTTTTTCAACAAATACATTTACATTTCATGCGTTTGATACTCCTATTTTATTGTGGTGTTGTGTTTTATCTACAATCCTATGCATAATGTTAATATCTGTTTTTAACTGATTCATGAACATCTCTTGTCATTTTCTACAGAATTATTGATTTATAACAAGTTTTCTTCTAAAATGTTTGCTCTGCTGTTTATTTTATTGTTACATTATGTTTTTGTTTTAAGGCAATATTGAGTCTTCCTTGAAGCACGGTCTGTTACTAACAAATTTAGAGTTAAGAAACATTTTGCAGTCTGTAAATATGTACATTGAATTAAATATATAAAAACTTACAATGTAAATGTGTTTTATTGTATTATTAAAAACAATGTCAATTACGTTTGTTCTAAATTTATATTGATAAACAGTTACGTGAGTTGTTTGACTCTGCAAGCATCGACCACAGTTAATGTGAAACCACACACTTGTAAATCATTTGTGATTATTTGCACCTCCTTATTTAAAACATAAGTGTGACTGGCTATCTGTACTGGTTTGTATTCTGCTACCCAATTTTGAGTGATAACAATGTAGGAGAAAAAAAATTCTAATTTTTGATTTTAGAATGTGGTTTCAGATTATAAAACTTAATGTGTTTTTGCTGTTTGTCATAATTCCACACAGCAGAAGTACAGCTATTTTTAGCCTACCCTAGATGTATATGTAAATATAAACAGCATGTAAAAAAACTCAAACGTGTAACAGTGTATAGTTTTGCTAATTTTTTTTTTTTAAGAACATTGTGCTGATTTTCAGATTTCTAACCAAGCCCCACAGTGTCAGATGTACACGTGCGTTAACAAACAGAAGCCTGCAGTAATCTGTCTCTTCATATGAAATGGAGCGGGGAGTGTCTACTCTTTTTGTTTACCCAGCCCCTTTTCAGTGGGTTTATTACCTAAACTGGGAGCTTCTAAGTAAGTTTTTGAAAGGTTTTTTACTGGCTTTTTAGATCGGCACCTGTGCATAAAATTCTTTATAGTAGTGTATTACATACAGTTATATTTAAAATTGATGTATACTATCCCTTTAAGTATTCTTGCACCTTGTTACAGAATTGGTGACATTCAATATCGGTGGCATTGTGCTCTTCAGTTTAGAGTGCACAATACAGAGGGGGAGCGGTATGTTTTTACAGTGACTACACTGCTTTATATATTCCTGAGAGCTTTTATACTTATGTAAAACAAAATGTGAAACCTCTGCTTTCTATTGCGGAAGGTACAGCCGTCCAAGTCTTTAACATCACTGATCTATGAAACTGCCTTCAGGTTACAATAAGACAACAGCTTTAAAGAAAGCTGCAGGTACTGGAGGAATAACAATATAATGGTGAGTACCAACTATGCTACTGTAGTTGCACCCAGCTCTTTATGTCCCTTTAAAGATGGAAAAATGCTCAGTTTTTCCTCTGCAATTTTCTTTTCATTCATAGCACTTTAACAATATTACTTTGTTCCTAGAGTTTTACTTTCTCCACACAGATTATAAAAGTATACTACCCTGAACAAATGTAATGGATTTATCCCTTTAAGCCATTGCAACGTGTATATACATACATAGCGCAGCACTTTGCTTATTGTACCGCACAATGTGTGTATATTTGTCTGAGCTGCAGGAAGCTCCAGAAGTCTCTGCTAAGTTGCACCCGTGAGCTGGAGTTCCTGAGCTCATGGCATCTGTCTTCATATTGAACGATTGGTGCTCCGGGTTCCATATGAAGGCAGATGCCAGATCGTTGGACTGAAAAACCATTTTGTTTCTATGCTTGTGTGTCACTATCCATCTGTAGGAAGTGGCATTATTAGCAAAGTCCCTTCTATCCCGCAGACTAGTTGCACACTTGTTTTTTTCAAAGTCAAAATAAACCGTTTTAACTTTTTCATGCAGAAGTATGTGTAGTATGTTTAAATTGTGCTGGTTATAGTAAAAACATGCTACTATATATTTTTAAAAAATCATATTACTTAAATTAAAGGGACATAAAACTCCATAATTCGAAAATGATTCTCCTTGTATCCTTTTTTTGAAGGAGCAGAAATGTACTACTGGGAGCTAGATGAACACGTGAGCCAATGAAAAGCGGTATATGTGTGTAGCCACCAATCAGCATCTATTGCTGCTTCTAAGCCTTCCTAGGTATAGTTTTCAACAAATTGATTGATAGTCAAGGAAACCCAAGGGGGTATCCTAATGGGGGCGCACCGTAAAATTCAAAATAGTGAAATATACACACACAAAAATAAATAAAAATAATGAAAAAGAGAAATGTACTTAAGACAAAGATGTGTTGAAGTCAAAGGTCAGGAAAAAACTTGGAAACTTGATAGCCAAAAAAATATTGTCCATAATGGCCAACAAACACTGATCTATGATCCTCTGGATGTTTGAAAAGGCTGTGCTGCTTGTTTCGGTGTGTAGGATAATCTATAAAGCTGAAGAAAAAAGAAGAGGGCGTCTCATAGTGTATTACAGATTGATAGGTGTGTAGACATATAGGTAGAAATATGTTCACCAGATGCTGTTGCACCGTACTTGGACCGGTGCTTGAACGCAGGCTAGCATCTTTTTCAACAAAGAAATTTAAAAAATAGTAGAGAGAGTAGAAAATATTGCTGTATATTTAGTATTCGGTGCTACCCTTGAATAATAAATTTAAACAACAAAAAAGATAGACAAATATTGGGGCATCTGTAAATGTCCCAAAAAAGCAAGGGATAAAAAAGCACACGAAAAGTTATGTTGAAACAATCCAATTTCTTTATTTAACTGTCCCACTTCACATTCAGTGTTCGATCTGTTCCTCCGGGCTGCAGTAGTTAGAGGAACTTCTTACAATTTAAAATACAAATTCAAAACAAAAGCAGTACATAAAGCTATCAAAATATCTCAATCCCTATGCATACGTATGCAGACTAAAGAAATGCAAGACTATAGGATGACATATGTGAAAATCATGCACACAATGTCTAAATACAAGACACTACTATATTATCCTAAAATGTCAGACTCACAGCATACCATATTGAAAATGAACAACAACAACTTAACAGTCCATTTTCCCACTGTTGGTATATATATGAAAGCCATATACTGAAAATACACAGTAGGTGTCGGTAGGTAATAGACCGCAACAGGATCTGCTGCACACTAGGTCAAAAAACCGATCCACAACTTGTATAATTTTAAGACAGTACTTATCTTCCAAAGTATATTTGCGATGGTGCTTTTCCTTGCTGATCCGTGATTCCTCGGCGTGTGACGTAATCCCCGATGGGGGTGGTCAACTCGTCACTACAACTCCAATTGGTTCCTAGTACCTGAATCTGTATCCATTGGTCCAGGAGAAACCAAAGGAGAATAGACCAACCGCAACTCTGTATCTCCTTGTCAGGACATCCACGATAGGTATCGAGCTTTGTTGTTGACAAGTAAAAGTACTTTTAACACTTGGGAAATAAAGCACCGCTTTTATAAGCTGTCCTCAGGCTCCAAAAGTCGATTCCTAAAATCAGTTCACAGATACAACATCCATGCGCTATTATTTCAGCGCAGATTCACAACTCCCAGGCTTGTTCTGTTTATTAGGATACTTTCATAGACAGCAGTATAGGCTTCATTAGGTGCTAGATTGAGACTTCCGCTTTTATGTATCACCACAGATACCTCAGACAGTATTTTAACTTATCCAAGGTGCAATACACATAGTGCCAACGCACGTTTCACCCCCCTCCAGAGCATGTGTCCCAGGGGTTCATCAGGGAGTTGTGAATCTCTCACTGCTGTGTGTGAGGGGGAGGGGCCGTTTTTGGCGCTCTTTGCTACGCATCAAAAAATTCCAGTCAGTTACTCTTGTATTTCCTGCATGATCCGGTTCATCTCTAACAGATCTCAGGGGTCTTCAAACTTCTTTGGAGGGAGGTAGATTCTCTCAGCAGAGCTGTGAGACTTATATATTGACTGTGATTAAAAAACGTTGCTCTGTAATTTTTATGTTTCAAATTTAATTATTGTTACTTTACTAATGGGAACAAACCTTTGCTAAAAGTTGTGTTGTTTTTAAGGATTGATGCTATAACTGTCTTTCAGTTCATTATTTCAACTGTCATTTAATCGTTTAGTGCTTCTTTGAGGCACAGTACGTTTTTGTTAAATAAGATTGTAACCAAGTTGCAAGTTTATTGCTAGTGTGTTAAACATGTCTGATTCAGAGGAAGATATCTGTGTCATTTGTTCCAATGCCAAGGTGGAGCCCAATAGAAATTTATGTACTAACTGTATTGATGCTACTTTAAATAAAAGCCAATCTGTACAAATTGAACAAATTTCACCAAACAGCGAGGGGAGAGTTATGCCGACTAACTCGCCTCACGTGTCAGTACCTGCATCTCCCGCCCGGGAGGTGCGTGATATTATGGCGCCTAGTACATCTGGGCGGCCATTACAGATAACATTACAAGATATGGCTACTGTTATGACTGAAGTTTTGGCTAAATTACCAGAACTAAGAGGCAAGCGTGATCACTCTGGGGTGAGAACAGAGTGCGCTGATAATACTAGGGCCATGTCTGATACTGCGTCACAGCTTGCAGAACATGAGGACGGAGAGCTTCATTCTGTGGGTGATGGTTCTGATCCAAACAGATTGGATTCAGATATTTCAAATTTTAAATTTAAATTGGAGAACCTCCGTGTATTACTAGGGGAGGTTTTAGCGGCTCTTAATGATTGTAACACTGTTGCAATACCAGAAAAATTGTGTAGGTTGGATAAATACTTTGCGGTACCGGCGAGTACTGACGTTTTTCCTATACCTAAGAGACTAACTGAAATTGTTACTAAGGAGTGGGATAGACCCGGTGTGCCGTTCTCACCCCCTCCAATATTTAGAAAGATGTTTCCAATAGACGCCACCACACGGGACTTATGGCAAACGGTCCCTAAGGTGGAGGGAGCAGTTTCTACTTTAGCTAAGCGTACCACTATCCCGGTGGAGGATAGCTGTGCTTTTTCAGATCCAATGGATAAAAAATTAGAGGGTTACCTTAAGAAAATGTTTGTTCAACAAGGTTTTATATTGCAACCCCTTGCATGCATCGCGCCGATTACGGCTGCGGCAGCATTTTGGATTGAGTCTCTGGAAGAGAACCTTAGTTCAGCTACGCTGGACGACATTACGGACAGGCTTAGAGTCCTTAAACTAGCTAATTCATTCATTTCGGAGGCCGTAGTACATTTAACCAAACTTATGGCTAAGAACTCAGGATTCGCCATTCAGGCACGTAGGGCGCTGTGGCTAAAATCCTGGTCAGCTGATGTAACTTCTAAGTCCAAATTACTTAATATACCTTTCAAGGGGCAAACTTTATTTGGGCCCGGTTTGAAAGAAATTATCGCTGACATTACAGGAGGTAAGGGCCACGCCCTGCCTCAAGACAAAGCCAAAGCTAAGGCTAGACAGTCTAATTTTCGTCCCTTTCGGAATTTCAAAGCAGGAGCAGCATCAACTTCCACTGCACCAAAACAGGAAGGAGCTGTTGCTCGTTACAGACAAGGCTGGAAACCTAACCAGTCCTGGAACAAGGGCAAGCAGGCCAGGAAACCTGCTGCTGCCTCAAAGACAGCATGAACCGAGGGCCCCCGATCCGGGACCGGATCTAGTGGGGGGCAGACTCTCTCTCTTCGCCCAGACTTGGGCAAGAGATGTTCAGGATCCCTGGGCGCTAGAGATCATATCTCAGGGATACCTTCTAGACTTCAAATTCTCTCCCCCAAGAGGGAGATTTCATCTGTCAAGGTTGTCAACAAACCAGATAAAGAAAGAAGCGTTTCTACGCTGTGTACAAGATCTGTTATTAATGGGAGTGATCCATCCGGTTCCGCGGTCGGAACAAGGACAAGGGTTTTACTCAAACCTGTTTGTGGTTCCCAAAAAAGAGGGAACTTTCAGGCCAATCTTGGATTTAAAGATCCTAAACAAATTCCTAAGAGTTCCATCGTTCAAAATGGAAACTATTCGGACAATCTTACCCATGATCCAAAAGGGTCAGTACATGACCACAGTGGATTTAAAGGATGCTTACCTTCACATACCGATTCACAAAGATCATTACCGGTATCTAAGGTTTGCCTTCTTAGACAGGCATTACCAGTTTGTAGCTCTTCCATTCGGATTGGCTACGGCTCCAAGAATCTTCACAAAGGTTCTGGGTGCCCTTCTGGCGGTACTAAGACCGCAAGGAATTTCGGTAGCTCCGTACCTAGACGACATTCTGATACAAGCTTCAAGCTTTCAAACTGCCAAGTCTCATACAGAGTTAGTTCTGGCATTTCTAAGGTCGCATGGATGGAAAGTGAACGAAAAGAAGAGTTCTCTTTTTCCTCTCACAAGAGTTCCATTCTTGGGGACTCTTATAGATTCTGTAGAAATGAAGATTTATCTGACAGAAGACAGATTAACAAAGCTTCTAAATGCATGCCGTGTCCTTCATTCCATTCAACTCCCGTCAGTAGCTCAATGCATGGAGGTGATCGGCTTAATGGTAGCAGCAATGGACATAGTACCCTTTGCACGTCTACATCTCAGACCGCTGCAATTGTGCATGCTGAGTCAGTGGAATGGGGATTACTCAGACTTGTCCCCTACTCTGAATCTGGATCAAGAGACCAGAAACTCTCTTCTATGGTGGCTTTCTCGGCCACATCTGTCCAGGGGGATGCCATTCAGCAGGCCGGACTGGACAATTGTAACAACAGACGCCAGCCTACTAGGTTGGGGCGCTGTCTGGAATTCTCTGAAGGCTCAGGGACAATGGAATCAGGAGGAAAGTCTCCTGCCAATAAACATTCTGGAATTAAGAGCAGTTCTCCATGCCCTTCTGGCTTGGCCCCAGTTAAAAACTCGGGGGTTCATCAGGTTTCAGTCGGACAACATCACGACTGTAGCTTACATCAACCATCAAGGAGGGACAAGAAGCTCCCTAGCAATGATGGAAGTATCAAAGATAATTCGCTGGGCAGAGTCTCACTCTTGCCACCTGTCAGCAATCCACATCCCGGGAGTGGAGAACTGGGAGGCGGATTTCTTGAGTCGCCAGACTTTTCATCCGGGGGAGTGGGAACTTCATCCGGAGGTCTTTGCCCAAATACTTCGACGTTGGGGCAAACCAGAGATAGATCTCATGGCGTCTCGCCAGAACGCCAAACTTCCTCGCTACGGGTCCAGATCCAGGGATCCGGGAGCGGTTCTGATAGATGCCTTGACAGCACCTTGGAACTTCGGGATGGCTTATGTGTTTCCACCCTTCCCGCTGCTTCCTCGATTGATTGCCAAAATCAAACAGGAGAGAGCATCAGTGATTCTAATAGCGCCTGCATGGCCACGCAGGACTTGGTATGCAGATCTAGTGGACATGTCATCCTGTCCGCCTTGGTCTCTACCTCTAAGACAGGACCTTCTGATACAGGGTCCATTCAAACATCAAAATCTAACTTCTCTGAAGCTGACTGCTTGGAAATTGAACGCTTGATTTTATCAAAACGTGGTTTTTCTGAGTCGGTTATTGATACCCTGATACAGGCTAGGAAGCCTGTTACCAGAAGGATTTACCATAAGATATGGCGTAAATACCTATACTGGTGCGAATCCAAAGGTTACTCCTGGAGTAAGGTTAGGATTCCTAGGATATTGTCCTTTCTACAAGAAGGTTTAGAAAAGGGTTTATCGGCTAGCTCATTAAAGGGACAGATCTCGGCTCTGTCCATCTTGTTACACAGGCGTCTGTCAGAAAATCCAGACGTCCAGGCCTTTTGTCAGGCTTTAGCTAGGATCAAGCCTGTGTTTAAAACTGTTGCTCCGCCATGGAGTTTAAACTTAGTTCTTAACGTTTTACAGGGTGTTCCGTTTGAACCCCTTCATTCCATTGATATAAAATTGTTATCTTGGAAAGTTCTGTTTTTAATGGCTATTTCCTCGGCTCGAAGAGTCTCTGAGTTATCAGCCTTACATTGTGATTCTCCTTATCTGATTTTTCACTCAGACAAGGTAGTTCTGCGTACTAAACCTGGGTTCTTACCTAAGGTAGTCACTAACAGGAATATCAATCAAGAGATTGTTGTTCCATCCTTGTGTCCAAAACCTTCTTCAAAGAAGGAACGTCTTCTACACAATCTGGATGTAGTTCGTGCCCTCAAGTTCTACTTGCAGGCAACTAAGGATTTTCGACAAACGTCTTCCCTGTTTGTCGTGTACTCTGGTCAGAGGAGAGGTCATAAGGCTTCGGCTACCTCTCTCTCCTTCTGGCTTCGTAGCATAATTCGTTTAGCCTATGAGACTGCTGGACAGCAGCCTCCTGAAAGAATTACAGCTCATTCTACTAGAGCTGTGGCTTCCACTTGGGCCTTTAAGAATGAGGCCTCTGTTGAACAGATTTGCAAGGCTGCAACTTGGTCTTCGCTTCATACTTTTTCCAAATTTTACAAATTTGACACTTTTGCTTCTTCGGAGGCTATTTTTGGGAGAAAGGTTCTTCAGGCAGTGGTTCCTTCTGTATAATGAGCCTGCCTATCCCTCCCGTCATCCGTGTACTTTTGCTTTGGTATTGGTATCCCAGAAGTAATGATGACCCGTGGACTGATCACACATAACAGAAGAAAACATAATTTATGCTTACCTGATAAATTCCTTTCTTCTGTTGTGTGATCAGTCCACGGCCCGCCCTGTTTTAAGGCAGGTAAATATCTTTTAAATTATACTCCAGTCACCACTTCACCCTTGGTTTCTCCTTTCTCGTTGATTCTTGGTCGAATGACTAGGAGTGACGTAGAGGGGAGGAGCTATATGCAGCTCTGCTGGGTGAATCCTCTTGCATTTCCTGTTGGGGAGGAGTTATATCCCAGAAGTAATGATGACCCGTGGACTGATCACACAACAGAAGAAAGGAATTTATCAGGTAAGCATAAATTATGTTTTTATTGTCTGCCCGTTGCAAAAAGATATAGACTGCTGGTGTCTGATAAAGATGTGTATGAAAAAGCCATCTGTAACATTACCCAGCAAGAGAAATCAATAAGTCTCACGTAGGAAATTGACAAATTATAGAGCAGTTACCTAAAATATAAATAAATGTTATCTTGATATAATTTGGTACAACAAAATTCTTCATACAAATCATAATTGTCATTTTACACGGTCTAGCAACAGTCATTTAAGACACAGTGGGAGTAAAGACATTAAACTCTCCGATATATCAAAATTATCAACTAAAAAAAGAGTACAAGATCACAATATTAAATGTCTGAAAAGATTTTACTTGTTGGAAAAAAATAAGGGAGATAGAGCACATGACAATAACTGAAATCCAGTTGCTTATGTACAAAATACAAATATGGGCTTTCTGAAATATCACAATATCATACACGCATCTATAATAGTAGAGAAGCCATTTCTTCCAGTGTTATCACCAGTTTATTGTATAATTTTTAGGAAGAGTTTTGTAGAGTTGACTTAGATTCCCTGTTCATGACTGTTAGTCGGTGTGGACTTAATAACCACTCATGCTCTACATCAAGCACTAGTAGACTGTTTGCTTTGAAAATCTGTATAGTTAAAGTGATAGTAAATCCTAGCGTTTCTGAAATACTAGGATTTAAAAGTGCAACAAAAAAGGGGAGTTTCAGTCATGAAGTATAAAATACTTCATGCTGGGGGGGCGTGTCTAGGCAGCGGCCATGTTAGGTTGCAATATCTGTGGCCCCCAAGCGTGAAATGCTAAATCTGTGATTATTGCAATTGCTCTGCAGCATCCACTACAATAAACACCAGCCTTGAACTAAGCATGAAACACAGAACCGACTGATACCAAAATTTGCAGAGTTCATGACTCCTGAAGCCCAGATCTGGGTGGTTGAGAACTAGGGCGGCGGCCTCTCTACAAGTACTCAACACCCTCCCCCGCACAGCGGGTTAAGTAGTCTAAGACTATCTTCTCTGTTATAAAGAGGGAATCATCCAAATTAGCGAAGCAGCTTCAAACAGAGTCAGTGTTTTATAAAGCAACTTCACCTAAAACGTATATAAAAAAAATAAATAAAAATGTAAGCCTTAGACAGATGGGAACATAAAATGGCCCAGCTCATACACAATCACTTCTGGAGGAAGAGATAACCAAGCTTCTCTTAGCAGCAGGATCCGATAAAGAATCTCCACAGACAACTATAGTAAGTAAAAGGGAATCTGATTGTAGGTCTACGTCCACCAAGACAGGTCTGCCTATCATAAAGATCTCCCCTTTCTACAACCAGATGAGCGACGCTAGCCCAGCCGATGAAAAATTTCTACTCACCCTGAAATCACAGCCGGAAAGCCAAATAGCCTAAGGAGTCCAGACCCACAATGCAATCCCGCTTGTATTTGGGACACTGATCAGAACTGATCATAAGGAGCAAGTTGAGACACATCCGGATCCAACGAGGGAGACTTTATCTCTATGTGATACCCAAGCGACAGCTGAGACCACCGTTGAGAAACGAAGATGGACCCGCATAAGATCATAACACTTGAGTCCCCTAATGTGTCTTGCGGAGGCAAGGGCATTCATCCTCATTTGTCTGTAACCGGAGCTGAAGGAAAAAAGGTTGTGAAGCTACTTACCGCTTATAGAAGCAGCAGCTCTAAGGAAACAAGACGATGGCAAAAAATCAAATCACGGAACAGGCGATTTCTTTATGCAGGGCCCTGCATTTCAGTGAGCGTCTCATGATGACAGACATGGAGTGGGATAAGTATGAAGTAGGACCTACCACTCATGACCGGGACTACTAAGCTTCAAAGAAGCTATAGTGAACTTCCACTTCCATTAAGGTCCACTCTTTTTTTAAAATAGATCTGGGTATAATTTAAAAAGCCTTTATATACCTCATGACTTTCGGTCTGAGACTTAAATAATGGCTTTAGATCGCCTATACACTTGTGTTATACCCCTATGTTTTCTGTTTCATTTATGTCTTCTAGATTTAGATGTAATAAGTACATCATGTTTCCCACATGTTCCTTCTGTTATTTAAGCCACTCAATCACTTATGTTACTCATATTCTTTGCATAACCCAAGCTAAAACTAGTATGATCTGTAGTCATAAAATGCCTTAATGATTCACTGAGACATGCTAACATTCAACAGCCGCTAAGGCTATCTAGATAATCCAGAATACTCTTTCCTATACTGCCTATGGTCAAGCATAATATCATATCACCATAATGCCAGCTTGTTACTACACCCTTGTATACGATTTGCTACTCACACATTAGCAAGTTTATATATAGTTGGACTTCAAATTGTTAACCAGCTATGGGCAGTGTGTATAATGCTTTACATATATTTAATCGTGGATTTAAGTTGGTTTATTACAAACACCTATTAAACCTATAATAATGCATTAGTAGATAGAGATATACCATCAGAGTTCATATTCTCTATCGGGAGTAATACATAACATCTGATAGCGTCCCGTTTATATATTGCTATACATCCAGAATGAGGAAAAGACAGAAGTAGCTCAAGTTTAACCCTTGATATATTATATTATATATATAATAAGCATAGGGTACAACACTCTAATCTAATGTAAGGTTTTAGATTGCCTTACATAGTAGAGACTTTCAAGGGGTTGTTAGAATCCATTTCATGTTGATGGTGTGTAGTCTGCAGCCAAGATAGTGCACCACCATCTTATTGTAAAGACCTCAGGCACCAATAATGACAGGCAATAACCCGTGTAGGTTTAAAGGTTGTACTAAATTCTGACACCCTCCAGGGGTTTTGTTGTTGTTTTTATATGTTTTAAATAGATTACATACATACAGGCATAGAGAAGATACGCATCCTAATGTACCAATATTGATAACTGTCTGTTTGCTGGCTGTAGATGGGCATGTACCACTATTTACACTCTCCTTTTTTCTTGTCGCTCTTTTTATCCATATTTCTCCCTACCCTGCAGTGATATTTTACTTCTACTTTACTTCAGCTACTTATTTTGAATTATTGGTAGTGATGGTTCCCCTATCATTATGCCTGTCAATCTCAGAAACTGGGTCCAAAAGTGTCCCTTCCATTCTCTCTCCCTCATATTCCCCATCCCAATCTTGCTTGGTTGTCAGCGGTCCAAGAGTGGCCGTTCTGTTTCAATACGGGGGAAAAAAAATTATTACTAAGTTTTAACATACAAAGGGATATATTCCATAATTTCATACTAAAATGTAAAAAAAGGAGGTTTTGTAATGTACATTTTAATCTTTATTATATAAAATCAAATAATAACGTTGTTTTTGTACGATCATTGTCATGCCTTTTTTTTATGTTTTGGATTTTGTATATTCGGATCCGCATGATGCTTGTTCATGTAATTTTCAATTCTCAATTAAAAAAATAAAAAATACTTCATGCTGAAAATTCTTTGCTGCATTTGCCACACTGAGCGCCTCAGGCTGCCCACGGCAGAACTCTATTTTATCACTGAGGCGATCTTAGCCAATAGCGTGCTAGCTATCGGCATAATGCCAGCTGGCCTGCATGGCTATTGGCTAAGAGGTGTAAACATCACCTCGTTGAAAAATAGTGTTCTGCTGCGGGCGGCAAACGCTTCAGACAAAAGGAACTTTCTGCATTAAGTATTTTATACTTCATGACTGAAAGTCCACTTTTCTTTCCTAAGATATGAAGAGTCCACAACATCATTCAATTACTAGTGGGAATATCACTCCTGGCCAGCAGGAGGAAGCAAAGTGCACCACAGTAAAGCTGTTAAGTGTCACTCCCCTTATCATAATCCACAGTCATTCTCTTTGCCTCTGTCAATGGAGGAGGTGAAGTTTGGTGTCTGAAGAAATGAATTCCTTTTTCGGGTACTTTTCCCTGCAAGCAAGGATTTGGGTTTAGCTGAGTCCACATCAATCTCTTCAGTAGAGTAGTGGTGGCTTTTAAGCAGTTAGGAAACAAAGCAAGGACTACCTCGCAACTTCCTAATACATTGCTGCCGTGGTACAAAAAGCCAGAGTTGGTTACTCTGTTCTTTCTTTTTCTACAAGTCTCTGTAAGAAGTATGTGTCCTTTCACGCCTTGAGAGCTGTCTTCCTGCTGGACAGCTAGACTGTAGGTAAGTGCTTTTTGTCTTCTAGGTTTTGGAGACTTGCACTTCAGAAGAATATGTCATATGCAGTAGATGGGATTTATACAGGATTTTCTTTGGCAGTGGGCAGGCACGTTATGTATGTTGAGACTAGGGGTTAATCTTCCCTTTATTGGGACATTTTTTCTCTTTGGGCTAATTTTGTTGAAATACTTTATCAGTATGTGTGTGGCTTATGTTTTATACAGGGATTTATGTATAAACTTAAACTTTGGCAGTTGGGTTTCTTTGCTTGCTTAGCTAGAACAGGCTAACTGACAAACTGCATGAGTTTGAAACCAGCTGCAGCCAAACTGCATGAGTTTGAAACCAGCTGCAGCTACTTGCATCTTATGTTGTAGGCAGAGGGAAACGCGCACCTTTTACTTGCTGCGTAGTTTCCTCTCTCTGCTGGTCATGTGACGGAGCGGCGTCATTGAATTTCAGTGTCAATCTACTATACGATCGTTTTAGAGACTTCAGTCAGCCAAATGGTGATATTAAAAATTCTTAAAGTGACGTTTGAAGAAAATAATTAATCTCAAACAGGTTAATATAGGACTTTGTGGCTACCTATATAGCACTACTCTCCCTTACAAGTTATACATTGCCTGTATCCCTTTTGATTTTAATTTAGACCCCTTTGTAATTCCACTCTTGATTCACCAGTGGCCTACGTATGCTAGCCTAAATGCACCCTAATAGGGAGGTTCCAATGTAACTTTATAATTGTTGCATTATATCCTGGTTTGTTCACCAAGTTCCATTGTTTTACTGTATCTCACATTACATAACCAATTTTATATTTTAGAAGTTGGATTTTTCTTCTCAGATATACGGATTACACCTAATTCTACTAAGGCCCAAAAGTGGCCATTTCATAAGCTATTCCTCTATTTAGAACTATAAGTGTTATTAGGCCCAAGAGTGGCCTATAGTGTTTTAGAGGATTCTATCATACTATTAAAATAAAAAAATGAGGTACATGTATCTATGCACTGTTAATATTGCAGAGTATGGCTCTCTTTTCATGTTTGATTTAATAATACATGCATTTTATTATGTTAGAGATGGTCTATATTTATTTTATACTTGCTCTGATATAGTTTATATAATGTACAGGTATAAAGTTGTTCATCAGCATGCCTAAGTGCACTTCCTACTAGTAACTCCATGGCCTGGTTATACGATCTCCAGATGCTTGTCAAATGTTTGCTCAAATATGTACTTTTTTGAGATGTAATTTTTGTTCATACCACTGTGGTCATCATGTATAGATGCATATTTCTTTATGTTGTCATCTTTGCAAACCTCATAAATAAAAAATAATTTAAATTAAAAATTCTTAAAGTGACAGTGTATTTAAAAAATTTCTACAATTTGGGGAATTTTTTTATTTAGTATTATGGACTTTTGACAAATGCTTGTTATGCCTTGAGGCACAAATAGTTTTGGCTATGCAATTATGTGCTGCATGCTTAGCTAGAACACTTCAATTTAAAGATAAATTGTTGCCCACTCAACCCAATGTCTCTCAGGATGATGCTGTTCAGGCAATGCCACAGCTTTCTCCTCAAACGTCCCAAGCCTCTATGGCATCACATACAGTGCCCTGCAGTTCCTCTCAGCCTCAGTTTATTTGCCTGCAGATTTTGCTGCACAGGTATCTTCTGCTGTATCTGCAGCATTATCTGCTTTTCCTATGCTGGGAAAACGCAAGAGGAAAATTAGACATTCAGATAGTAAGGTTTCTGTTCCACCTACTGCTACGCAGGTTGCCCTCCCTCATAAGTCTGATGAGGAGGATACGCCGGTAGCCTCTGAGGGTGAAATCTCAGATTTGGACAGTAATATTCCTTCATCTGATACTGAAGTAAACTTCAGATTTAAAGGGACACTGAACCCAAAAAAATTGTTTTGTAATTCAGAAAGAGCTTGCAATTTTAAGCAACTTTCTAATTTACTCCTATTATCAATTTTTCTTTGTTCTTTTGCTATCTTTATTTGAAAAAGAAGGCATCTATGCTTTTTTTGGGTTCAGTACTCTTCACAGCAATTTTTTATTGGTGGATGAATTTATCAACCAATCAGCAAGGACAACCCAGGTTGTTCACCAAAAATGGGCCGGCATCTAAACTTACATTCTTGCATTTTAAATAAAGATACCAAGAGAATGAAGAAAATTTGATAATAGGAGTAAATTAGAAAGTTGCTTAAAATTTCATGCTCAATCTGAATCATGAAAGAAAAATTTTGGGTACAGTGTCCCTTTAAGCTTGAACACCTTTGTGTACTGTTAAAGGAGGTATTGGCTACTTTGGATGACTCTGATACTTCTGTCGTTGTCAACCCTAAGAAGTCTAGTAAACTTAATAAATACTATGATGTTCCTTCCTCTCTGAACGTTTTTCCTGTCCCAGACCGTGTGAGGAAGATTAATTCACAGGAATGGGAGAAGCCAGGCATTCCTTTCTCCCCGTCTCCCGTATTTAAAAAGATGTTTCCTTTTTTTTTTTTTTTACTCCATTAAAGATTCTTGGCGCACGGTGCCTTAAGTAGAAGGGGCTATTTCTACTCTGGCTAAGAGAACTACGACCCCTATAGAGGATAGCTGCTCCTTTAAGAATCCCTTCGACAATCCCCTTTTATTTGTTGCACTATTAAATCCTAGTGTTTCAGAAACGCTAGGATTTACTATCACTTTAAAGGAACTTTTTTTCTTTTGGGAGAGTGTGAAGCTATTCTGGGAAGTGTGTGACATATAGGTATGTAATATCCATAAAAAGCAGATTTGATAACATTCTATCCAATTTTAGTGTTATCTAAAACTGGTGAAACGTCATATATATTTTTTTTTTTTTTTTATTGTAATCTTACTATATTCAGTTTAATACATTTTTATTTTCAATATCTATCTATATCTATCCCCACACACATACAATTTGGGTAATCAATTCAATATCTACTACCAATAGATAAGTAGATATTATATGGGTTTTGGAAGGAGGGGTGCAAACTTTAAAAAAAAAAAAAAAAAAAAAGTTTCTTCTCAAAAATGACACATTTTACTTGTAGTTCATGAAAAAATATATTACTTAAATTGTGTTTAAATGGCCCTACATTAAAGAGTTAATGTAGAAGAGCCCAAAAGGGCTGCATGGTTTTCATGCTTTGTGTTTGGACGTGCATACAATATGTTCACAATTTCACTCTTCCTTTTTATTAAACTAATATTAAATCTATCTACAAAGGTCAGAGCTTATTATTGAGATTTTCCCTCTACATGCACAAAAGGCCTTAGCCCTTATTGATTAGACTTCTCAATAACCACTTCATAACAATCTCTGTCCAGAGCAACCCTGTGTTTGTAATAACATTAAACTGAGATAAAGTAATTATAAAAGCTTAGCTTGCTTGGCAACCGACAGGAATGTGGCTTGATATTGTAAACTGTGCTACAAGGCCTCTCTGATCTACAGCTGATGTTTCTTAGTATCCTTTATTTTGTCTCATATGGTGTCTGAAATGAAAGAGACAAAAGGTAACCATGAATAACCTTATATTTTTATTAACACATGTAGTAATGTTACATGTATATGAGGGTTAATTGTTGGGGGGGGGGGGAAGAAATTTACCCTATCACTTTACATTGTAAACAGGAGGTACGGTAGATAATCCAACCCTGCAACTACCCCTCTCCGTGTTGCTTGAGCCTGTTCCATTGCTGCCTGTTTGGAGTAAGGTAGGCTGCACTAGTGCTTTGCTCTGGCAGAATTATTTGTTATTTTGCGCATCTGAAGTAATAACATTTAATGTGTTTCAGATGCATGTGCATAACTCTGGGTTCCGCTGTCTCCCGACAGTTGCCTTGCAAGCTGATCCCACATAAGTACATTTGTTGGACTGTGTCTGACTCTCAGAGGGTTCTCTCACTAATACATCAAAATAATGTCATTGATTCTTCAGCCTGCTGGTTATCTGTGCTGCTTTCTGTCTACTGCATCCTGTCAGTTTATATGCTCCTTTTGATGACAAGGATTACCAAGTAACATATAAAAGAAATGCATATACGTAAAACAGACTAAACAATAAACTGAATATACAGAAATAAATGATTTTTTTAAAAATAAATTCTAACTAAAAGAAGCCAGTAACAAATAGTTACTAAGACAAATAGGCTGATTTCTAAAGTACAGAGATACATTTAAAGGGACACTCAAGTCAAAAACTTTCATTATTCAGATTGAGCATGCAATTTTAAACAACTTTCCAATTTACTTCCATTAAAAAAAAGTGCAGTCTTTTTATATTTAAACTTTTTGATTAACAAGCTCCTACTGAGCATGTGCAAGAATTCACAAAATAAGCAAATATGCATTTGTGATTGGCTGATGGCTGTCACATGGTATGTGTTTGCATTTATTGGCTGATGGCTGTCACATGGTACAGGGGGAGTGGAAATAGACATAACTTTATAAATTGTCAAAAAAAATCTACTATTCATTTGAAGTTCAGAAGTGCTATTGTATTGTCTTGTTATCTTGCATTTGTTGATTATGTAAATCTACTGTGTTGACTGGTCCTTTAACCCATTAAAAAATTATACAGTACAGGGTACTACCATACTCTGTAGACCGCACTGTTTTCTACATTCCTCATGAGTAGAGGCCACCCCAGGCTAATGATCACAGCGACATGGTGACAGCCAGTCACAGTGACGGTTTATGTAAAATGGAGCCTAGATACTGGCATGGTGCAATGCATACTAGTATAAGGCTTTCTGGGCAACACTGCATGCCGCAAGAGTGAGCAGTCCAGTGATGCAAAAAAAAAGTGCCCCATGGTTATATGATCACTGTTGCAGCCAATCACTGTGATCACATGTCAAAAATAAGAAGCCATTGTTTAACAATGACTTGTCTTGACCCTTTTTCTTCTCTACCATATGTGTGTGTGTATATGTGTATTGTTTTATAATTTTAGTAAAGTATTTTCCTTTCAAAAGGCAGAGAGGGTCAACGACTTCATTCCTTACTGTTGGGAAATACAACACCTGGCCACCAGGAGGAGGCAAAGACACCCCAGCCAAAGGCTTAAATATCCCTCCCACACCCCTATCACCCAGTCATTCTTTGCCTTTCGTCACTATAGGAGGTGGCAAAGAAGTGTCAGAAGATTTGGATAGTCCTGTAATGGGTATGTTCCCTTCAAGAAAGGACTGGAGTTTTAAGTAATCATGTCAACCTCTCAGTGAGAGTATTGATGAAAGTTAGAGTCTGGAGATGGAGGGAAAGTTTTTCTGCGAACCCATCCAGCTTGTCGCCTAAAAGCTCCTGAGCAACCAGTGTTGACGAGTTTCACTGCTTGCTGTTACACACTCAAGTCCATGTCAGAAGCATCACTGCAAGACTGTCACACTTGAGAGGCTGTGCCTGTTCCACAGCATGGATCCTGGAGGGTAAGACCGTATATATATATATATATATATATATATATATATATATATATATATATATATATATACATTTTTTCTATACAGGGTGGCTTCTTTATACCTCGATAGGATCAAGGGTAAATATCTCCTTCAGGGAGATTATTTGAACAGCTAGGGGTTATTTATAACTGCTTTTATGTGAGAGTTTTTTTGGGCTCATAGACTGAACTTTTGGCTTGGAACAAACAGGTTTCACTTTAGTAGTTGAGTGTTGCGCAGCTCATTTTTTCATAGGAGGGGAAGTCCTGTCCTACTCCCCAAGTGACTGGGTGCAGTCTTTTTAATTTCCTACGATCCTGCTGCGGACATCACTGCTAAGGAGAGTGTTTTCACTGTTAGCTGTCTGGGTCTAGGAGGTGGCGAGTGCCCCAGCTATTGGGATCATAAAGGTACCATTTTTTTTGAATAAAAATGTTTATTTTTTGTCTGTCCTTCTGTGAATATATCTTAGCTATGGAGAACTCTTATACTACATTAGAAGGTTTCACTCCTTCTGTACTGATTAATAATTCCAGTTTATATTGTGAGGAGGTTGTGATTTGCCTGCCTGCTCAATTTTGTTCCATTTGCCTAAGCAATGTTCTAAAGTCTAAGAAGGGAGACAAGCCTGCTAATACTCATGACGCTATTAGCCCCTCTGAGCCGTCTACCTCTCAGGAATCGGTGTCCCGAGAGATTACTACCCTTTCCACACCAACTCCACATGCAGTTCCCCGCGGCTCAACTAATCCTCCATCTGGAGAGGGCCTTTTTCCGGTGGACTTTACAGCACAGTTCAGGGTCGGCTCCACCCAAATAGAATGCTGTGTCCCCTCAAAAAAATATTGATATGATCATACGCATTAAAAATAAAATAATGAATTGTTATGTAATTCTGCATGCTGGAGGCGGAGTTAGCTGCCGAACTGTGAGGTCGCATCACGCATCTGCAAGGAGCTCCGTCCATGTCTTAACCTCTTATTTGGAATTGGAAGTTAGAGACTTTTTCTAATTGTCTTTAACCCTATTAATTTTACCTAACTATCATGAGTTACTCATTTTCTTAAACAATAGACTATGATAAGAATATGATTGCATCACATAAATATAAGTCTATAAATGGCTACTGGTTTCTATCGACGCCTCAAAAGTGTACTGTGATCTTAGGCCCGGCCTAAGATCACAGTTCACTTTTGAGGTGTTGATAGAAGCCAGTAGCCATTTAAAGACTTATTTATATGATACAATCATATTCTTATAGGTTCACAGTACATAGGTTGTATTAAGTAGCCTGATATCCATTAGTTATTGCGAAACAAGTATAACTAAATCTAATGTACAAAATTACCAGTACCTGAAAACCTAGTATCCTCACTGCTATTGCAAACAAAGGGGTTAATTACATTGGGGGGTTTGGGGTGCATGGCTATTTAGGGAACATGATTGAGAATTTGTTTAAGGGTTATTCCTTTAATACTGGCATTGGCTATAAATTAAATATCAAGATGGCTATACTTTCCTGCAGAATATGTAGGTCTGCTCTTATTTTGACTCTCTTACATGCTTTGTAAATACGTGCTCCCTCGTGAAATAAAAATGCCCCCATTTCATTTGTTCTGGAGCCGACCTTGGCGCAGTTACAATTGGCGGTGGTCTGCGGCCCTGAGTGCATTACCTCGCTCTAGCAAACGTAAGAGAAAGGTTAAACATAGTTCTCCTCACCTAGAGTCTTCAAAATATATGTCGGATTTAGCTACTATATCCCAGCTATCTGAGGATGAGTTAACCTCTGTAGCTTCAGGTTTCTTTGTTTTACAGCTTTCCCTTGATGTGATTGGCGAAAAATCGATCATACGTCACAGGCAGCGTCCGTTCTCTCATCTACATAAGGAGGATCCGTTCCATTCATGCGACGGATCTAAACACTATCACTTCCAGCTCATGAGAGCAACCGGCTTCACTTTGAGAACTGATCAACTTGTTCCAGGACCGTAAGCGCCCTATACTGGCTTTTTTTTAGCTTCAGAGGGTGACCTTTCTGAGTCGGAGACTTAAGTTTCTAAACCTCCTTGAGCCGCGGAACCCTCCTTTTAGATTTAAAATTGAGCATCTGCTTTTTTTTTTTTTTTTTTTTTTTTTTTTTTTGATTTTCAAAAAGTTTATTGAAAGTAAAACAAGTACATACATTCAATATGCAAGAAATAAAAAGGAGTTACAGTATTGACTCGTTTCACAACTGAAATATTAAAGGGGTATAAGGGAAGGGGGTGGGGGAATAGGAGGGTAAACAATTATGGTTACAATAGTTACAAGGATAAGCATATTATTTAAATTACAGACAGTTCTTTATTACATCAGCGCAATTTTACAATAGTTCATCAGTTCCGGGCCCCTTGAGTGTCTAGTGTTTTAGTCTGTATGTAAGTTTCCCACATAAAGGTCATTTGAGCGTATGTGTCTATGGTTTTGTTTTTCATATAATAATATTCCTCTAGAGAAAGGGTGCGATTACATTCTAATTGCCATTGTGCCAGGGAAGGGACTCTATCTGATTTCCAGTTTCTGGCTAGCAGAATTTTAAAGCTATTGCTTAATATATGGAATAGTTTTTTGGAGGGAGTGGGAAGTTTGTTTGGGGTCTTATTGAAGAGCCACACACAGGGATCAGGGGGGGTGGGGACACCTAGAACTGAGCTAGACTCCTGCGCAATCATAGCCCACATAGGGGACAATTTGTTACATTGCCACCAAATGTGGGACATGTGGCACTCAGCCGAACCACATCTCCAACACTGTGCTGATTTGAGTTTGTAAATCTTTTTACACCTCTCTGGGGTCAGATACCATCGCTGCAGAATCTTTATATTGAGTTCGATGAATTTACAGGAAATTGAGGTCTTTTTAATGTTGTTGAAAATTTGCAAGGCTTCTGCATATGTGATCTCTGTCCCTAATTCGGAGTTCCATCTGTCTATATAATATGGAAGCGAACCGTGTGGTTGTTGTGATAAGATTGTATGCGTGATAGACAGTGCGTGTCTGGTCGGGGTATTTTTATGACAGAGGGTTTCAAAAGGTGTTAGTGATCTGGTCATATTATTAGCTTGTGGGTGGGTTGTAATGTATGAGTGGCACTGTCTATAAAAGAGCCAGTCTTTGAAGACTAAAAACCCTGTAGAGACCAGTTCCTGTCTTGAGGGAGAGTGCTGTTCGTTTCCCATATGGTAGATCTGCAAGGACCGAAGGGGGGTACTTGTAAGCCTTGTTGTAAGCGGGAGTCCCGGGCGAAACTCGGTATTGTGTGTCAAGGGTGTTAATGGGGAAAACTTAGTTGATATATTGGGGTATTCAATTAACATTTTGTCCCACGCTTTAAATGTTTCTAGCATAATTTGCGAGGGAAGTTTTAAGAATTTATCTCGGTCTTTTGGTGCCCAGCATAATTGGCCTAGGTGTTGGGTTTGAGACACGTCATGTTCTAATTGGATCCATAGCTTATTGTTTAAATTACTATGCCAATCTATAATGCGCTGTAAGAAGGTAGCTTGTCTGTACCTGTGGAAGTCCGGGACCCCGAGGCCTCCCATAGCTATGGGCAAAAGCATAATTTTTTTGCTGATTCTTGCTCTATTATTAAACCAAATAAAATCCAATACATTTGACTGTAATGTGTTCATGAAACTCGTTGGAAGTGGGATGGGCAGGGTCTGAAAAAGGTAAAGAATTCTGGGGAGGATGATCATTTTAACAACGTTAATTCTCCCCAGCCAGGAGATATGTGTTTTTTTCCAGGAGGAAAGGTCCGCAATTATTTTGGAAAGGAGAGGTTTGTGATTCAGGGCAAATAGTTGGTCCGGGGTTGGAGTCAAATGAATACCTAGATATCGGAGTGAGGTGGTCTGCCATCGGAATGGGCATTTGAGCTTGATTAGGTCTATTTCTTCCTGGGGGAAATTTATGTTCATGATTTCCGACTTGTTCTTATTAATCAAAAAGTTAGATACAGCTCGAATTCGTCTAGCAATTGGAGTATATGGGGTATGGTGGTAAGTGGGTTTGTAATACAGTATGTGTTTTGTATGCCTGTGATTTGGGGCTGATTACGGACTTTGTGAGCTAATGCTTCGATCACACAGGCAAACAAGAGTGCGAAGAGGGGGCAGCCCTGTCTGGTTCCATTGGTGATGTTAAAGGGGGCTGAAAGGGACCCGTTTACTCGAACTCTGGCTGTGGGGGTGGTGTACATGGCGAAGACCCGGTCTGTGAGTTCCTGCCCTAGGCCCATTTTTAATAGTACCGCTCTCAGAAACTGCCAGCCGACGCGGTCAAAGGCTTTTTCTGCGTCGGTCGACAGGACCAAGAGTGGGATATGTCTAAGATTGGCATATTCTATCAATTGGGTTGCCCTAATCGCGTTATCCTTCGCTTCTCTTGCTGGGACAAATCCGACTTGATCTTTACCAATTAACTGTGGAAGGACGGTGTTTAGTCGTGTGGCGAGAATCTTGGCATACATTTTTAGATCTGTGTTTAGTAGGGAAATTGGTCTATAATTTTCTACATGCTCGGGGTCTTTCCCAGGTTTCGGTATTATGGATATAAAAGCTTCCAAGTCTGTGTGGGAAAGGGGTTGTCTGGTGTTATTGAGTTAAAAAGGGTCAGTAGGTGTGGTGAAAGGATGTCTGCATATCTCTTGTAATAATAGTTAGTATAACCGTCAGGGCCTGGGGCTTTATCAGTGGGAAGGTCTGTTATAGTTTTTCGGATCTCTGGTAAAGTAAAGGGCTGTTGAAGACGAGTTACTTGCTCCTTCGCTACCTCGGGGAAATTTATATCTGTTAAGAAGTGTTCAATACGGGATGCAATGTCAGTCGGGGTGAGTGTGTGTTTGTTTGGGGGTGTTGCAATTAAGTTGTACAAATGGTCATAATAAGAACGGAATGATTCTGCTATGTTGGAAGTGTCATGATGTGTTTTGTCGGCGGTTTTGATCTTAAGGATATATGCGCGATTGGATGTGCGTTTCAGTTTGCGGGCGAAAAGTCTGCTACACTTATTGTCCCTTTCATAGAATGATTGCTTAAGTTTAAAGGCTAGTCTTTTGCAGTCCTTGTCTAGAAGATTTGTTGAAGTTTTTTTACTTTCCTGTAAGGCTATAGCTATTTGTGTGTCGGTGGGCTTTTTTTTGAGCTGCATCTCCAGCTCATTCATCTTGTACAGGGAATCCTGTAACAGGAGTCTCTGTTGTTTTCTATAGTGAGATTGCATGCTCATTAATTCCCCACGTATAGTCCCTTTTATGTACTTCCCAGATGTTATGAAATTCTGGTACTGAGCCAAGATTAATATCAAAGAATTCTTGTATGGCTTTTTGTAACTTATCAGTATATTGTGGGAGGTCTAATAATTCTTCATTGAGTTTCCAGGTGTAGGTGGAGGGGGAAGCTGAGGGCCAATGAATTATGAATGATACTATGGAATGGTCTGACCAGGACGATGTAAGAATTGAAGATTGTGTGGCATATGATAGGGAGGTGACGTCAGTTAGGATGTAATCTATGCGGGTATAGCGTGAATGTGGGTGTGAGAAAAAGGTAAAGTCTTCTGTTTCAGGGTGGTGTATACTCCACACATCATGTACGGCTAGATCTCTCAGTTTTTGTCTTACAGAGGCTATGGTTCTATGTGATGTAGATGAGGTGTGATTGGAGTTATCCTTAAAAGGATCTAAAGTAATGTTAAGATCGCCCCCTAAAATTAACATACCTTTGGTGACTTCTAAAATCTTATTTGTCAGGGAAGATATAAATTTGTCCTGGGCGGAATTGGGGGTGTAGGCGCTAACCAAAGTTGTGGTTGTGTTATAAAGTTTACCCACTAGGATTATGTATCTGCCTTCAGTATCTTTATATGAGTCCTGCAGCTGAAAAGGTATCCCTTTCTTGATTAAAGAGCATCTGCTTTTTTTTATTAAAGGAGGTTCTGTCTACGCTAGAGGTTCCAGAGGCTACACTCCCTGAGGAACCTAAGATCCCTAAAGTAGACAGGGTTTATGAAGACAGGAAGGTCCCACCGACTTTTCCTGTGCCTGTTAAAATCGCGAACATTATTAGTAACCAATGGGAAAGTATAGGAACTTATTTTTCACCCTTGTCTACTTTTAAACTCTCAATTAGATTTGTGGGGCTCCATCCCTAAGGTGGATGGCGCTATTTCTAGGCTGGCTAAACGTACCACTATCCCTCTGGAGGATAGTTCTTCTTTTAGAGAGCCTATGGATAAGAAAATGGAAACTTTTCTGAGGAAGATGTTTCAACATACAGGGTTTTTATTTCAACCGGTGTCAGCTGTAGCCGCGGTTGCTGGAGCAGCTACCTACTGGTGCGACTCTCTGTCGGAGCTCATTGAGGTGGAGACTCCCCTTGAGGATATTAAAGAGAGAATTAAGGGTCTGAAAATTGCTAACTCCTTCATCTGTGGCGCTAATATGCAGATTATTCGCCTAAATGCAAAGGCTTCTGGCTTTGCGGTCCTAGCCCGCCGGGCCCTCTGGTTGAAGTCTTGGTCTGCGGATATGACTTCTAAATCCAGACTCCTTTCTCTTCCTTTCAAGGGGAAGATTTTATTTAGTCCAGGGCTGGATTATTTCTACGGTTTACCGGAGGGAAGGGTGCCTTCCTACCGCAGGATAAGAAAAATAGGCCTAAGGGACGGCAATTGTTTAATTTTCGTTCCTTTCATGCTGACAAATCACAACAGCAGCAATCCTCATCCAAGTACTTGGAAGCTGGCTCAGTCCTGGAATAAATCCAAACAGACTAAGAAGCCTGCCAAGAACAAATCGGCATGAAGGGGCGGCCCCCGACCTGGGATTGGATTGAGTAGGGGGCAGAATGTCTCTTTTTTTCCAGACGCTTGGTTCCAAGATGTTCAGGATCCTTGGGTCCTGGAGGTTCTATCTCAAGGATACAGGATATGATTCAAGTCTCATCCGCCCAGGGGCAGATTCCTACTCTCCAGTCTGTCTACAAGACCAGAAAAGAGGGCTGCCTTCTTAGGTTGCGTACGGGATCTCTCCTCTCTAGGAGTAATTGTCCCAGTACCTACAGCAGAAAGAGGTTTGGGGTTTTATTAAAACCTTTTTGTGGTTCCAAAGAAAGAGGGAACTTTTTATCCAATTCTGGACCTAAAGTTCCTAAACAAGTTTCTGAGTGTTTCGTCTTTCAAGATGGAGACAATACGATTGATCCTTCTTCTGGTTCAGGAAGGACAGTTTATCACCACCATAGACCTAAAGTATAGATACCTTCATATTCCGATACACCGGGAACATTTTCAGTTCCTGAGGTTTGCCCTTCTGGACCAGCACTTCCAGTTCATAGCTCTTCCGTTCGGCCTAGCTACGGCTCCAAGGATATTTACGAAGGTTCTGGGGGCTCTTCTAGTCATTGCCAGAAAATGAGGTATTGCAGTAGTGCCTTACCTGGACGATATCTTGGTGCAGACACCATCTTTTCACCTAGCGGAAGAACATTCGGAGTCCCTTCTCAATCTTCTTCGATCATATGGATGGAAGATAAACTTGGAAAAGAGTTCTCTTACTCAAAGTACAAGAGTGTATTTCCTGGGGACAATAATAGACTCCATATCCATGAGAATATTCCTCACAGATCAGAGACGTTGCAAGCTAACTACTGCATGTCTTGCCCTCCAGGCCTCCTTGAGACCCTCAGTAGCTCAGTGTATGGAGGTGATCGGATTCATGGTGTCCTGTATAGACATCATTCCTTTTGCCAGATTCCATTTCAGACCCTTACAACTATGCATGCTGAGACAATGGAACGACGACCATTCAGATATGTCTCCACAGATTGTGCTGGACAACCTGTCCGACTTGCTCTCTTGGTGGCTCTGTCCAGATCACCTGTCCCAAGGAACATGCTTCTTGAGACCGTCTTGGGAGATTGTGACTATGGATGCAAGCCTTTCCGGCTGGGGAGCCGTTTGGGATGCCAAGAAGGCACAAGGACTGTGGACTCAGGAGGAATCCTCCCTTCCGATCAATATATTGGAGCTCCGGGCAATCTTCAATGCCTTGAAGACTTGGCCCCTTCTGGGTTCGTCCCAGTTTATCAGATTCCAATCAGACAATATAACCTTGGTTGCCTACATCAACCATCAGGGGGGAACGAGAAGTCTCTTGGTGATGAGAGAAGTATCTCAGATACTAGAGTGGGTGGAGACTCACAGATGTACGCTGTCGGTGATCCACATTCCAGGTGTGGACATCTGGGAAGTGGACTTCCTCAGCAGGCAATGCTTTCACCCAGAGGAATGGTCTCTCCATCCTGAGGTGTTTGCAGAGAGATGCAGCGAGTGGGGGATGCCCTATCAGTACCATGGAAGTTCAGACTCATATCTTTTTCCTCCATTACCACTTCTCCCTCGTGTGGTGTCTTGCATCAAGCAGGAGCGAGCATCAGTGATCCTGATTGCTCCATCGTGGCCACAAAGGATGTGGTTCTGGTGGGGATGTCCTCATCTCCTCAGTGGAGGTTACATTGTTGCAGAGATCTGCTGTTACAGGGTCCCTTCGTTCATCAAAATCTAGATTATCTGAGGCTGACTGCGTGGAGATTGAACGCTTAGTCTTAACACTCTCAGAGAACCCTCTTTTGGCTATCGACACTCTGGTTCAAGATCGTAAGCCAGTTACTCGTCTTATCTACCATAAAGTGTGGAAGACTTACTTGTACTGGTGTGAAGAGCGTGGCTTTTCCTGGCATCAGGTTAAGGTAGCCAGAATTGTATCTTTTCTCCAGGATGGACTGGAGAAGGGCCTATCTGCTAGCTCCCTGAAGGGACAGATATTGGCCCTGTCAGTGTTACTGCACAAGAGATTGGCTGAGCTTCCGGATGTGCAGTCCTTTGTTAGGGCTCTGACTAGGATCAGACCTGTGTTTAGATCTGGGGCTCTGCCTTGGAGCCTCAACCTTCTTCTTAGTGTTTTGCAGAAGGCTCCGTTTGAGCCTATGCATACTGTTGACATTAAATTGTTATCTTGGAAGGTTCTATTTAAGCTTTCGGCTGGTGTGTCTTTGGCTCTAGGTGGCCAGGTTTTGGGAAATACAACAGTAAGAAATGAAGTTGCGGACTCTCCCTGCCAGGAAGGAAAGGAATCTATCTGGTAAGCATAAATTGGTTTTTTTTTTTGGTTTTTTTTATCCCTTAATCTTGTTTTCTGCCTTTGGTGATAAAAAGATTAAACATAAAGGACCAGATTTATGAGTGGCGCGCTAATAGTTACACGTGAGGGAAAATTAGTTTATCGCAGCTATTCGTGCGTGTCTGGAGCAGCGCTTGTATTACAAGTTGAAAGTAAATGCGATCGCTTGAGCACAATTGAAGTTAACATCCGTCTGAATTGTGCATCCTCAGTGCTCTGGTTAACTGTTTTACGAAACAAAAAAGTGTCACAAAACACATAAAAATACATTTAAAAATTCACTGCTTTTTGTACTCTCTCTCGTTTGGTATGTGTCTAGTCTGTGAAATTATGTATTTAGTGTGATGATATCTTTGTTGTCTCTTAGCTATGTGATTTTCAAACCTTGTCAATACTTGTGATAATAACTAAATTTATAAGTTCACTAATGGTATAACCTCAGCCCTTTCCAAATTCTATAGTCTTGTTTATTTTAACTTATCTCATCCTGAATCAAACTTCCCAATTGGTCTTTTGACTGTCTTTGATCATGTCGTTAACTAATTTATAGGAATCAGCTGAATGCTCTGTCCTAGAAAACTAACACTTCTATGGGCTGTAGCATTGCTGGTTTAGATAGCAGTATTGTAACATTATATGTTCACATCTCTTAAAGGGTCAGTATACACCAATTTTCATTTACCTGCATGTAATAGACTTTACTATAAAGAAGAATATGCACAGGTACTGATATAAAAATCCAATATAAAACCTTTTAAAATCTTACTTAAAATCTCCCAATTTAGCACTGTTGATGATATTAGCCTGGGACACCCACTGAAAGGGGCTGATATCAGAACCCCCTGCATATGAAAAAAACCATTAAACAAACAGAAGCAGTCTGAAGTCATCGGTATACATCTAAAACTTTAGGGCTTGGTTAGGAATCTGAAAATCAGCACAATGTTATTTAAAAATAAGCAAAACTATACATTGTTACAAAAACACACCCAGATGGGCTATATTAATGGATCATCTACAAAACATGTATGCAAAGAAAAATCTAGTGTACAATGTCCCTATAAGTGAGGCATTAAGAATTTGGCAAAAGAATTTGAATAAGGATTGGATAAGGCAAGTGCTGTTTTAATACTGTTTTATGCGTTTTATTAGTTCCCTCTTTTGTAAAATGATACAAATGTTCCTGTTCCTTTTTGCTTCTTCTTGTCTCTGTAACAAACTACTCTATTCAATTACTCCTTCTTACTCACCATTTGCACTATTCATTAGCCCATTTTGCATCTCATCTCATGTCACTCTCCCTCTTGCTCATGCTAGCTGTTGGCGACATCTCCCCTAATACTGGTCCCCCACAACTTCCTAGCCTTGCACATCCATGCATGCCTTTCCATGGTCTTAGAGTAAGGATACCAGAGTTTTGTTTTCTAATTCCTTTTGTGTCTAAAGTCCACACCCCCTTCATTTGTGCACTCTGGAACTCTTGCTGTGTTTGCAACAAGCTCACTTCTATCCATGACCTATTTAATTTCCCACTCCCTCAACCTTCTGGCTCTCATAGAAACCTGGCTCTCTCCTTCATACACAGCATCCACTGCTGCACTGTCACATGGGGGTCTCCACTTCAGTCGTAATAAATGCCTCTGCCCGACTCATCTTCCTACACTTTGCTTTTTATTTGGCACCTCTCTGCCAATCCCTTCACTGGCTTTCTCTTGCCTCCAGAATTAAACATACAAAGCACTCAACTGCACTGCTCTCCCTATATCTCAGACCTTGTCTCCAGCTACGTTCCCTTCTGTCCCCTTCGCTCTGCTTACAACCTCCTCCTCTCGTCACCTCCTCACATTCCTGTCTACAGGACTTCTCCAGACTGGCTACTATCTTGTGGAAGTCTCTGCCTTGCTCCACAAGATTTTCCTCTCGTTTTGAAAGCTTCAAGGGGTTAAATTAAATATGTTAAAGTAGATTTTAATCATGTTTCAAAAATGTAATGAGAAAAGTGTTATCAAAATGAAAGACTGATAAACACCACAAGATAAAATGTAATTTTGTCAGATTCCAGATCACAGGTTTTGGTGGAGACTTGAAACAAGTACAAATATATCAGGTTATCTGTTTACTTATCAAGAGAGTCAGCTCTGATGTGGGTAATTTTCTGACAGAGGGGCTGCAGGACAAACAAGCTGATTTGACGTGGGTATGGGGCTCACAGGGAATTCTGTTCTGGGTAGGTATCTGTCAGAGGGACTGCAGGACAACTGGTCTACTCTTATGTGACTGACAAAGGGGCTGCAGGATCAGGGATCTGATCTGGGTGGGTATGGTCAGACAGAGGGGCTGCAGGACAACTGGTCTGATCTTATGTAACTGACAGAGGGGCTGTAGGACAATTGTTTTTATCTTATGTTTCAGACAGAGGGGCTGCAGGACAACTGGTCTGATCTTATGTGACTGACAGAGGGCCTGCAGGACCAGAGATCTGATCTGGCTGGGTATGTGTCAGACAGAGGGGCTGCAGGACAAGTTGTCTGATTTTATGTGACTAACAGACGGGCTGCAGGACTAAGGATATGTTTTAGGTGGGTATGTTTCAGACAGAGGGGCTGTAGGACAATTGTTTTTATCTTATGTGACTGACAGAGGGGCTGCACGACAACTGGTCTGAACTTATGTGACTTACAGAGGGGCAGCAGGACCAGGGATCTGGTCTGGCTGGGTATGGTCAGACAGAGGGGCTGCAGGACAAGTGGTTTGATCTGCACAACCAGCAATTTGATCTGATGTGGATATGTGACTGACAGAGGGCCTGCAGCACCAAGGGTCTTGTGATGAGGGTATGTGTCTGTAAAAATGGCCGCAGTACCAGGCATCTGATTTGATGTATGTGGCTGCAGGTCAAGGGGTCTTTAAAATTGAAATGCACCCATGGACATTTCCATTTTGACCTTTCTATCCCTTTAAAAAGAAAAAGCACCCTAAGCAGTGTTACTAAGTACTGCTCTAAAATAGATAGGTCACATTGCTGCCAATAATAACATTAATCTGTGTACGATATCGGGTTTCACAGCTTAGTAAATTCCTTTTGTGAATAATTTCTTTTTTTGAGATTCATATAATTTGCTGTAACAGGTCCTTCACTAGCAACATACTCGCTCATCCATAAGTACATTTTTCCCCTGTTATAACAATAGAAATAATGTAAATGAAAACTATACCTAAATGAATCAAAGAAATTAAATGTTATTAAATAATTTCTCATTTTTCAGTTGATCGTTTAAATTTATATTTTTTTGTGCATTCTAAAGTGTTGGTTATCACAACCATTAAACAAAAGTGAACATATATATTATAAAACTGTTTAATATTTCATTAAAGGGACAGTCTACCTTTTTGTTTAAAAAGATGGATGATCCCTTAATTACCCATTCCCCAGTTTTGCATAACCAACACTGTTATATTAAAGGACCACTAAACACAGTATAATAGTATAGTGAATACATACATAATAAAGAGACAATGCAAAAGCAGTTAGTTTGAATTTCAAATACGTAGTAGATTTTTTTTCTGTCAAATATCAGTTAGTTACATTTTCCTTCCTAATGCATCATGTGACAGCCATCAGCCAATCACAAACTGCATATACGTATATCTGGTGAATCTTGCACATGCTCAGTAGGAGTTGGGCACATTTAGATGGAAGTGAATTCGAAAGTTGTTTAAAATTATGTACTATCTGAGAAAAGAGCTTACCTAGGTTTAGCCTTGAACAAAGAATACCAAGAGAACAAAGCAAAATTGATTATAAAGTGAACTGGAAAGTTATTTAAAATTGCATTCCCTATAAAAATCATGAAAGTTTTATTTTGACTTTACTGTCCCATTAATTACCTTCTTATTAATATACATGCAGTATGCAAGTAGCTAAGTTATATCATTGGGGTTTTTTAATGCCACTAGATTGCCTTCAAGATGACAGATTACATGCAGAGGTTACACATTACTATTTCTTTTGCAAGATGTACCGAGTCCACGGTTTCATCCTTACTTGTGGGATATTATCCTTCCCAACAGGAAGTGGCAAAGAGAGCACCCACAGCAGAGCTGTCTATATAGCTCCCCCCCTTAACTCCACCCCCCAGTCATTCTCTTTGCCGGCTCTAAGCAGGAAGGGTAAAGTGAAAGAGGTGATAAACTGTTATTATTTTATCTTCAAGCAACTGACTGCTTGGAGATTGAATGCTTGATTTTATCAAAGCGGGGTTTCTCTGAGTCGGTCATAGATACCTTGATTCAGGCTCGAAAGCCTGTCACCAGGAAGATCTATCATAAGATATGGCGTAAATATCTTTTTTGGTGCGAATCCAAAGGCTACCCATGGAGTAAGATCAGGATTCCTAGGATTTTGTCTTTTCTCCAAGAAGGATTGGAGAAAGGATTTTCCGCTAGTTCCTTAAAAGGACAGATATCTGCTTTATCTATTCTGTTGCACAAGCGTCTGGCAGATATCCCAGACGTTCAGGCTTTTTGTCAGGCTTTAGTTAGAATTAAGCCTGTGTTTAAACCTGTTTCTCTGCCATGGAGTCTAAATTTAGTTCTTAAAGTTCTTCAGGGGGTTCCATTTGAACCCATGCATTCCATAGATATTAAAGGGACACTGAACCCAATATTTCTTTCATGATTCGGATAGAGCATGCAATTTTAAGCAACTTTCTAATTTACATCTGTTATCAATTTTTCTTCGTTCTCTTGATATCTTTATTTGAAAAAGAAGGCATCTAAGCTAAGGAGCCAGCAAATTTGTGGTTCAGAACCATGGACAGCATTTGTTTATTGGTGCTGTCCAATCAGCAAGGACAACCCAGGTTGTTCACCAAAAATGGGCCGGCATCTAAACTTAAATTCTTGCTTTTCAAATAAACATTCCAAGAGAATGAAGAAAATTTGATAATAGGAGTACATTAGAAAGTTGCTTAAAATTGCATGCTCTATCTGAATCACAAAAGAAAAAAATTGGGTACATTGTCCCTTTAAGCTTCTATATTGGAAAGTTCTGTTTCTAGTTGCTATCTCTTCAGCTCGAAGAGTTTCTGAACTATCTGCATTACAATGTGACTCGCCTTATCTTGTTTTCCATGCTGATAAGGTGGTTTTGCGTACCAAACCTGGGTTCCTCCCTAAGGTTGTTACTAACAGGAATATCAATCAGGAAATTGTTGTTCCTTCTCTGTGTCCTAATCCTTCTTCTAAGAAGGAACGTCTGTTGCACAACTTGGACGTGGTTCGTGCATTGAAGTTTTATTTACAGGCAACCAAAGATTTTCGGAAGACATCTTCTTTGTTTATTGTCTATTCTGGAAAGTGTAGGGGTCAAAAGGCTACGGCTACCTCTCTTTCCTTTTGGCTGAAAAGCATCATCCGTTTTGCTTATGAGACTGCTGGACAGCAGCCTCCTGAAAGAATTACAGCTCACTCTACTAGAGCGGTAGCTTCCACATGGGCTTTTAAAAATGATGCTTCTGTTCAACAGATTTGTAAGGCTGCGACTTGGTCTTCGCTTACCTTTTCCAAATTTTCCAAATATGATACTTTTGCTTCTTCGGAGGCTATTTTTGGGAGAAAGGTTTTGCAAGCAGTGGTGCCTTCTGTTTAGGTTCCTGTCTTGTCCCTCCCTTCATCCGTGTCCTAAAGCTTTGGTATTGGTATCCCACAAGTAAGGATGAAATCGTGGACTTGGTACATCTTGCAAAAGAAAACAAAATTTATGCTTACCTGATAAATTTCTTTCTTTTACGATGTACCGAGTCCACGGCCCGCCCTGTCTATTCAAGACAGATGGTATTTTTATTGAAAACTTCAGTCACCTCTGCACCTTATAGTTTCTCCTTTTTCTTCCTTGGCCTTCGGTTGAATGACTGGGGGGTGGAGTTAAGGGGGGAGCTATATAGACAGCTCTGCTGTGGGTGCTTTCTTTGCCACTTCCTGTTGGGAAGGATAATATCCCACAAGTAAGGATGAAACCGTGGACTCGGTACATCGCAAAAGAAAGATATTTATTAGGTAAGCATACATTTTGTTTTTTACCTAATGAAGATCCAGGATTATAATTACAGTTGGATAAGTACAGGGATTATAAAACTGCTTCACCTTAGCTCCAAACATGCTGTTTGAAAGTATTTCTATCACACATTGCTGGAGCACCTACCAGGGGATGCAGCTTTAAAGGGACATTAAACCCCAAAAATGAGTGATTCAGACAGAGCATGCAATTTTGAACAACTTTCTAATTTACTTCTATTATCAAATTGTCTTTGTTCTCTTAGTATCTTTGGTGGAAAAGCAGGGACCTAAACTCAGGAGCTTGCACATGTCTGGAGCACTATTTGGCAGCAGATTTGCAAGAATGTTTGCAATAGCACTAGATGACAGCACTATTTCATGCTATGTAGTGCACCAGGCACCTAACTAGGCAACTCTTCAACAAAGAATTACCATGGTAACAAAGCACATTTGGAATTGTAAAACTTTTTGAAATGGTATGCTCTGTCTAAATAACAAAATAAAATGTTTGAGTTTCATATTCCTTTAAGCCAAGTACATTAATCTGGTAAGTACCTTATCTACAGAAAACATTCTATGTGTTACTAGAACAAAAAGGGTTAATTAATGTATCTGTGTTACTAACAGCCAAGGGTTAATTAAAGGGACAGTCTACACCAGAATTGTTTTTTTTTTAAAAGATAGATCATTCCTTTATTACCCATTCTCTAGTTTTGCTTAACCAACACGGTTATATTAATACACTTTTTACCTCTGTGATTACCTTGTATCTAAGCCTCTGCAAACTGCCCCCTTATTTCAGTTCTTTTGACAGACTTGCATTTTAGCCAATCAGTGCTGACTCCTAGTTAACGCCACGTGCATGAGCATAGTGTTATCTATATGACACACATGAACAAATACCCTCTAGTGGTGAAAAACTCAAAATGCATTCAGATAATTCAAGGTCTAATAACTTAGCATATGAACCTCCTAGGTTTAGCTTTCAACTAAGAATACCAAGAGAACAAAGCAAAATTGGTGATAAAAGTAAATTTGAACGTTGTTTAAAATTACATGCCCTATCTGAATCATGAAAATATAATTTGGAGTAGACTGTCCCTTTAAATCATCTCTCTTTGTGTTACAATAAACTATGGGAGTTAAAACACTGCTGTATGTGTTAAAAGTATCCACAGGGGATAAAGTACTGCTGTGTGGTACTTGGGTTAAATTAATACTCTGTGTATATCTAGGACTAGAAGACCTTAAATGGTTAGGGCCTGCTGATTTTTGCTAATACATACATAAATATATATATACATACATTTAAAAAAAAAAAAAGTTTGTCTGTTAAAATATTAAATTATCATAAAATCTATTATACATTGTTACATTATTGATAAAAGTGCAGATCTTTTTCAAATGCTTGAGGTTCTGTGCCTATATCTGCATCTATTTTTAATCATCCTTTTCTATTATAGATGTAAAGAGAACAGATTTTATATCCCCACGAATGTAAATAAATAACGAATACAGTGTATTGTGCACTAGCTGAGCAAATATTTTGTGTCATAGGTGTAATTAAATAGCAAACATACCCAAACATTTACAAAATGTGAGTTCTGTCCCTAATGGCAAACTGCTTAGCAAAACTCAACAGCCTGAATCTTGTGTGCCTGAACACCTTTCCAAGAAATTAACATATCACTGTATAATAGCAATATAAAGCAGACGAATAGCTGACTTTGTCTTACACTGCCTTTTAGACTAATAAGGCAACTAAATTACTCTTGTGGTTTACCGGAATCATGCTTCGTGGTAGAAAAAAATACATAAAAAATGTTGCAAGTGGAGAAAAAAAGAAAAACATTGCTGTAAGTGGGTTATTTTAGTTGAAAAACGAAACTGCACAGAATTTAAAGGTTTCATCTTGAAAATAAGTCTAATAAGCAGTTAATACACAGCATTTGCTAAAGCTTGGTGCTGGGGCATTGCTTAGAGGTAGAGGAATTATATGGGGATAAAATCCTGTATGATTTTCAGTAAAGCCCCAAGTCTCATTATTTTACAGTATTTCTATAACCAGTATTTAAAGGGACAGTATGCACCACTTTTCATATAATTGCATGTAATAGACACTACTATAAAGAAGAATATGCACAGATGCTGATCTAAAAATCCAATATAAAACGTTTTAAAAACTTACTTAGCAGCTCCCAGTTTTGCACTGTTGAAGAGTTTTTTTCTGTGACACCCACTGAAAGGGGCAGGGGAAACAAGAAGAGCAGACACTTTCCCCTTCCCTGCATTTGAAAAGACAGATGACATAAACGGGAGACAGCAAGAGTCTGTAAACGCGTGTATACATCTGACACTGTGGGGCTTGGTGAGTCTGAAAATCAGCACAATGTTATTAAAAAAAAAGCAAAACTATACATTGTTTCAAAAACACTACCAGATAAGCTATATAAATGTATTACAAAACATTTATGCAAAGAAAAGCTGGTGTACAATGTCCCTTTAAGTATTGAAAATGTCAGTATATGTGGGGATACAACAAACAAAAGCAGCAAATTTCTTGAGCTATCTGTAAACATTTTAATACATTATTTATAAAATGAATCAATGGGAAAAGATTAAAGGAGAGAACAAATCGCTGTACAATGTCCTTTTAAGCACCCTTAAAGGGATACTAATCCCAATTTTTTTCTTTCATGATTTAGATAGAGCATGCAATTTTAAGACACTTTTTAATTTACTCCTATCAATTTTTCTTCATTCTCTTGCTATCTTTATTTAAAAAGCAGGAATTTAAAGCTTAGGAGCAAGCCCATTTTAGGTTCAGCACCCTGGATAGCGCTTGCTTATTGGTGGCTACATTTAGCAAACCAATAAGCAAGCATAACCCAGGTTCTGAACCAAAAAGGGGCTGGCTCGCAGTGCAGGCTACACAGTGCAGTGAGTGCACACAATGCCTAAGGGGTAGGAGGGAGAGGGAGGGGGGAATACTTGTTGGTAAAGGGATCTGGGAGGGGGTAGGATATTGAGGGGGGCAGCTTCACTACGGAAAAATGGGGTTAAAACCCCCCCCAGCAAATTTCATTAGAAACTGGATACTGGCAGACAGCTGCCAGTACATAAGGTGGCCACAAATAGGAAGAGGGGGGATTGTGGAGGTTGGGGGGTTAGGGGGAAACCTACACTGCAGAAACTATTTATATTTGTGTATATATATATATATATATATATATATATATAAAAATTAAAAAAAATGCTAAAAAAAAGGCTTTTATTTAGACTTTCTGCCAGTTCTTAAAATGGGGGTGACAATTGTGGGATGGAGGAGGGAAGAGAGCTGTTTGAGAGGGGTCAGAGAGAGATCAGGGGGTGGATGTATCAGGTGGGAGGCTGATCTCTACACTAAAGCTAAAATTAACCCTACAAGCTACCTAATTAACCCCTTCACTGCTGGGCATAATACAAGTGTGGTGCGCAGCGGCATTTAGCGGCCTTCTAATTACCAAAAAGTAATGCCAAAGCCATATATGTCTGCTATTTCTGAACAAAGGGGATCCCAGAGAAGCATTTACAACCATTTGTGCCATAATTGCACAAGCTGTTTGTAAATAATTTCAGTGCGAAACCTAGAGTTTGTGAAAAAGTTAGCGTTTTTTTTTTTTTATTTGATCGCATTTGGCAGTGTAATGGTGGCATGAAATATACCAAAATGGGCCTAGATCAATACTTTGGGTTGTCTACTAAAAAAAAAATATATATACATGTGAAGGGTTATTCAGGGATTCCTGACAGATATCAGTGTTACAACGTAACTATCGCTAATTTTGAAAAAAAAAAAAATGGTTTGGAAATAGCAAAGTGCTACTTGTACTTATTGCCCTATAACTTGCAAAGAACATGTAAACATTGGGTATTTCTAAACTCAGGACAAAATTTAGAAACTATTTAGCATGGGTGTTTTTTGGTGGTTGTAGATGTGTAATAGATTTTGGGGGACAAAGTTAGAAAAAGTGTATTTTCAATTTATTTATAGTAAATTATATGATATGATGAAAATAATGGTATCTTTAGAAAGTCTATTTAATGCGAGAAAAACGGTATATAATATGTGTCAGTACAGTAAATGAGTAAGAGGAAAATTACAGCTAAATACAAACACCGCAGAAATGTAAAAATAGCCCTGGTCCTTAAAGGGACACTGAACCCAAAATTTTTCTTTTGTGTATCAGATAGAGCATTACATTTTAAGCAACTTTCTAATTTACTCCTATTATCAAATTGTCTTCATTCTCTTGGTATCTTTATTTGAAATGCAAGAATGTAAGTTTAGATGCCGGCCCATTTTTGGTGAACAACCTGGGTTGCTCTTGCTGATTGGTAGATAAATTCATCCACCAATAAAAAAAAGTGCTGTCCAGAGTTCTGAACTAAAAAAACCCTTAGATGCCTTCTTTTTTAAATAAAGATAGCAAGAGAACGAAGAAAAAATGATAATAAGAGTAAATTAGAAAGTTGCTTAAAATTGCATTCTCTATCTGAATCACGAAAGAAAAAAATTGGGTTCAGTGTCCCTTTAAGGGTAAGAAAATTTAAAAATGGTCTGGTCACTAAGGGGTTAAGCTACTGTTATCTTTCTATAGTCACTGGCAATAACTAAAGGGGACGGTAAGCACTTGTACATTGTATTACAAAATGTTACCATCGTTTAATAAATCACAGGCTGTGCCTGCACTAACTGCTGCTTGTAACAAGCCAGCTGCCTTTGACTGTACTGTATGTTTTAAAGCCTGTGCACATCTTGCCCTCTTGTAATTATTTTACTAGCTCACATAGTCCATCTTATGTGTTTTTGCCAAACTCAAAAACCTCTTGAAATGCCTTGGGCCTGATCTGATATGCAGCGTCGCCCGCAAAAGCCGGCGACGCCGAAATTTGCGCTGGTTTGGTATCCTATATACGGCGTAACCTAGAAGTTATGCTCGTATATTAATATTATTAATTAAAATATTCCTATTTAAATCTAAATACTTACCTATAAAATAAACCCTAAGATAGCTACAATGTAATTAATAATTACATTGCAGCTATTTTAGGGTTTATATTTATTTTACAGGTAACTTGGTATTTATTTTAACTAGGTACAATAGCTATTAAATATTTATATAGTTAATAACTATTTAATAGCTACCTAGTTAAAATAATTACCAATTTACCTGTAAAATAAATCCTAACCTAAGTTACAAATACACCTACACTATCAATAAATTAAATAAACTACAAATATCTAAACTAAAATACAATAAAATAATCTAAACTAAATTACAAAAACAAACACTAAATTACAAAAAATAAAAAAAATATTACAAGATTGTTAAGCTAATTACACCTATTCTAAGCCCCCTAATAAAATAATAAAGCCCCCCAAAATAAAAATTTCCTTGCCTTATTCTAAATTAAAAAAGTTCAAAGCTCTTTTACCTTACCAGCCCTTAAAAGGGCCTTTTGCGGGGCATGCCCCAAAGAATTCTGCTCTTTTGCCTGTAAAAGAAAAACACAATACCACCCCCCAACATTACAACCCACCACCCACATACCCCTATTCTAAACCCACCCAAACCCCCCTTAAAAAAACCTAACGCTACCCCCCTGAAGATCTCCCTACCTTGTCTTCACCCAGCCGGCCGAACTCTTCATCCGATCCGGGCGATGTCCAATGAAGCGGCAGTGAAGTCTTCTTCCATCCGGGCGATGTCTTCAATCAAGCGGCAGTGAAATCTTCTTCCATCCGGCGATGTCTTCAAGCAAAGCGGCATCTTCAATCTTCTTTCTTCGCTCCTCCGCCGCGGAGCATCCATCCGGCACAACGACTTCCCGACGAATGAGGCACCTTTAAATGACGTCATCCAAGATGGCGTCCGTCGAATTCCGATTGGCTGATAGGATTCTATCAGCCAATCGGAATTAAGGTAGAAAAATCTGATTGGCTGATTGAATCAGCCAATCAGATTCAAGTTCAATCCGATTGGCTGAACCAATCAGCCAATCGGATTGAACTTGAATCTGATTGGCTGATTCAATCAGCCAATCAGATTTTTCTACCTTAATTCCGATTGGCTGATAGAATCCTAGCAGCCAATCGGAATTCGACGGACGCCATCTTGGATGACGTCATTTAAAGGTACCTCATTCGTCGGGAAGTCGTCGTGCCGGATGGATGCTCCGAGGCGGAGGAGCGAAGAAAGAAGATTGAAGATGCCGCTTTGCTTGAAGACATCGCCGGGTGGAAGAAGACATCGCCGGATGGAAGAAGACTTCACTGCCGCTTCATTGGACATCGCCCGGATCGGATGAAGAGTTCGGCCCGGCTGGGTGAAGACAAGGTAGGGAGATCATCAGGGGGGTAGTGTTAGTTTTTTTTTAAGGGGGGTTTGGGTGGGTTTAGAATAGGGGTATGTGGGTGGTGGGTTGTAATGTTGGGGGGGTGGTATTGTGTTTTTCTTTTACAGGCAAAAGAGCAGAATTCTTTGGGGCATGCCCCGCAAAAGGCCCTTTTAAGGGCTGGTAAGGTAAAAGAGCTTTGAACTTTTTTAATTTAGAATAGGGCAGGGAATTTTTTTTATTTTGGGGGGCTTTATTATTTTATTAAGGGGCTTAGAATAGGTGTAATTAGCTTAACAATCTTGTAATATTTTTTTTATTTTTTGTAATTTAGTGTTTGTTTGTTTTTGTAATTTAGTTTAGATTATTTTATTGTATTTTAGTTTAGATATTTGTAGTTTATTTAATTTATTGATAGTGTAGGTGTATTTGTAACTTAGGTTAGGATTTATTTTACAGGTAAATTGGTAATTATTTTAACTAGGTAGCTATTAAATAGTTATTAACTATTTAATAGCTATTGTACCTAGTTAAAATAAATGCCAAGTTACCTGTAAAATAAATATAAACCCTAAAATAGCTGCAATGTAATTATTAATTACATTGTAGCTATCTTAGGGTTTATTTTATAGGTAAGTATTTAGATTTAAATAGGAATATTTTAATTAATAATATTAATATTAATTAGATCTATTTTAATAAGAATTTAGTTAGGGGTGTTAGCGTTAGATAGGTTTATTATACTTAATATATATATATTATAATAACGATATTAACTATATTAATCCCAATATAATTAGGGTTAATATAGTTAATATATATAATATAATAACTATATTAACTATATTAACCCTAATATAATTAGGGTTAATATAGTTAATATATATAATATAATAACTATATTAACTATATTAACCCTAATATAATTAGGGTTAATATAGCTGGCGGCGGTGTAGGGAGATTAAATTAGGGGTTAATATTTTTAAAATAGATGGCGGCGGTGTAAGGGGCTCAGTTTAGGGGGTAGGTAAGGTAGCTGGCGGCGGGGTAGGTGCTCACTTTAGGGGGTAGGTAAGATAGATGGCGGCGGGGTAGGGGGCTCAGTTTAGGGGGTAGGTAAGGTAGCTGGCGGCGGGGTAGGTGCTCACTTTAGGGGGTAGGTAAGATAGATGGCGGCGGGGTAGGGGGCTCAGTTTAGGGGGTAGGTAAGGTAGCTGGCGGCGGGGTAGGTGCTCACTTTAGGGGGTAGGTAAGATAGATGGCGGCGGGGTAGGGGGCTCAGTTTAGGGGGTAGGTAAGGTAGCTGGCGGCGGGGTAGGTGCTCACTTTAGGGGGTAGGTAAGATAGATGGCGGCGGGGTAGGGGGCTCAGTTTAGGGGGTAGGTAAGATAGATGGCGGCGGGGTAGGGGCTCACATTAGGGGTAGGTAAGATAGATGGCGGCGGTGTAAGGGACTCACATTAGGGGGTATGTAATGTAGCTTGCGACGGTGTAGGGGGATCACATTAGGGGTTATAGATTTAATATAGCTGGCGGTGGGGTCCAGGAGCGGCGGTTTAGGGGTTAATACATTTTTTATTGTTAGGATAGTGAGGGGGGATAGCGGTTAGAGGGTTAGACGTGTCGGGCTATGTTAGGGAGGCGTGTTAGACAGTACGGGTGATTTTATAACTTTAGTCAGGTTTTGTAGGCACCGGCAGTTTCTAAAGTGCCGTAAGTCACTGGCGACTCCAGAAATTTGTACTTACGCAGATTTCTGGACATCGCTGGTTTGTGAGACTTACGGCACTTTAGCATCTGATGGCGCCGTATATAGGATAGCTCGAGTTGCGAGCTGAAATTGCGGGCAGCGGGGGTTCCCTCGCTTGCGCCGCAAACTACGCTCTTTATCGGATCGCGCACCTTATTTCTATCCCTTTCTCCACTGTTCTCCTATGAAGTATAGGAACCTTAGTAGAGTTGTTTTGTATCTAACCCTTATGGAAGAATAACATATTAATCTATTTCTCTCTCTTTCTCATCCTAAAGTACTAGAAAAAAACACACACAATATGAGAGTGTACACCTAAGGCAGCTATACACCACATATACATTTAATTAATACATTGTTGAAAGTTATATTAATACCACATGTACAAATAAAAGATAAAAATTAAAAATATATCCAGTGGTGGATAATGCAAAATTACAAATCCAAAGTTTGAAGCAACTTTCTCTTAACAATTTCATAAGTAAAAACTTTCACCAATATTACAAGTGTTGCGGTACAGCTATACCGCTATAAAATTGGCCATTGGAATATGCAGGTCTCCCGTATTACAAGTCGTGGCGGTACAGCCTATTGGTTCAAATCAGCCAATAGTATTTAAGCAGCTCTCATCCTATTGGCTGATTTGAATATTTCACCCAATAGGAATTAAATGGTACCCCAATATAAAAGGGGTACCTTGCATTGAAGCTTGAGTGTGTGGCAGACGATCGCATGAAGAGGAGCAACGTCGCTGAAGACTGCCGCCGCTGAAGAGAACCAATACTCAGGATGAGGACCAGCGATCTGGACCTGTGCATCGCTGAAGAACGCTCCGCACATCCGGGAAGGGGATAGAAGACGGTGCAGCCCTGGAAGAAGATCTTCACCGCCTGTATGAAGACTTTGCTCCGCCTGGACTTCCGGAATGGTGAGAAGATTTTCTGGGGTTAGTGTTACTAGTCTGTGAACTTCTGCGGATGTCTGTCACATGATACAGGGGGCTGGCTAATGGGAGAAAAAAATATATTTGTCAGAAATAAAATCTACTGCTTATTTGAAATTCAGAGTAGGTGCTATTGCATTGTCTTTGTATCATGCACTTGTTAAATATGCAATTCTACTGCATTGAGTGATCCTTTAAGTCAAAACAATATACTGTGGTCCCTGTTTTTGAAGGGGAGGGGCCATACATAATACAGATGGAGCTCAGACATCAATAAGTCCTCTCTATAAGGTTGGCACATTTCTGCTGTAAAAGCAGATTCTATTTAAAAATATGTCAGGGAACATTTTCAAACTCACCGAATATTTTCAAAACAGATTCTTTAAAAGGTCACTGGATTATGTATTTTCTTTCATGTAATTAGCAAGAGTCCATGAGCTAGTGACGTATGGGATATACATTCCTACCAGGAGGGGCAAAGTTTCCCAAACCTCAAAATGCCTATAAATACACCCCTCACCACACCCACAATTCAGTTTTTACAAACTTTGCCTCCTATGGAGGTGGTGAAGTAAGTTTGTGCTAGATTCTACGTTGATATGCGCTCCGCAGCAGGTTGGAGCCCGGTTTTCCTCTCAGCGTGCAGTGAATGTCAGAGGGATGTGAGGAGAGTATTGCCTATTTTGAATGCAGTGATCTCCTTCTACGGGGTCTATTTCATAGGTTCTCTGTTATCGGTCGTAGAGATTCATCTCTTACCTCCCTTTTCAGATCGACGATATACTCTTATATATATACCATTACCTCTGCTGATTTTCGTTTCAGTACTGGTTTGGCTTTCTACAAACATGTAGATGAGTGTCCTGGGGTAAGTAAGTCTTATTTTCTGTGACACTCTAAGCTATGGTTGGGCACTTTGTTTATAAAGTTCTAAATATATGTATTCAAACATTTATTTGCCTTGTCTCAGGATGTTCAACATTCCTTATTTTCAGACAGTCAGTTTCATTTTTGGGATAATGCATTTGAATCATTCATTTTTTCTTACCTTAAAAATTTGACTTTTTTTCCCCGTGGGCTGTTAGGCTCGCGGGGGCTGAAAATGCTTCATTTTATTGCGTCATTCTTGGCGCTGACTTTTTTGGCGCAAAAAATCTTTTCTGTTTCCGGCGTCATACGTGTCGCCGGAAGTTGCGCCATTTTTGACGTCCTTTTGCGCCAAAGATGTCGGCGTTCCGGATGTGGCGTCATTTTTGGCGCCAAAAAGCATTTAGGCGCCAAATAATGTGGGCGTCTTATTTGGCGTTAAAAAATATGGGCGTCGCTTTTGTCTCCACATTATTTCAGTCTCATTTTTTCTTTGCTTCTGGTTGCTAGAAGCTTGTTTATTGGCATTTTTTCCCATTCCTGAAACTGTCATTTAAGGAATTTGATCAATTTTGCTTTATATGTTGTTTTTTCTCTTACATATTGCAAGATGTCTCACGTTGCATCTGAGTCAGAAGATACTTCAGGAAAATCGCTGTCTAGTGCTGGAACTACCAAAGCTAAGTGTATCTGCTGTAAACTTTTGGTAGCTATTCCTCCAGCTGTTGTTTGTATTAATTGTCATGACAAACTTGTTAATGCAGATAATATTTCCTTTAGTAATGTACCATTGCCTGTTGCAGTTCCTTCAACATCTAAGGTTCAGAATGTTCCTGATAACATAAGAGATTTTGTTTCTGAATCCATCAAGAAGGCTATGTCTGTTATTCCTCCTTCTAGTAAACATAAAAAATCTTTTAAAACTTCTCTTTCTACAGATGAATTTTTAAATGAACATCATCATTCTGATTCTGATGACTCTTCTGGTTCAGAGGATTCTGTCTCAGAGATTGATGCTGATAAATCTTCATATTTATTTAAAATGGAATTTATTCGTTCTTTACTTAAAGAAGTACTAATTGCTTTAGAAATTGAGGATTCTGGTCCTCTTGATACTAATTCTAAACGTTTAGATAAGGTCTTTAAATCTCCTGTGGTTATTCCAGAAGTTTTTCCTGTTCCTAATGCTATTTCTGAAGTAATTTCCAGAGAATGGGATAAATTGGGTAATTCATTTACTCCTTCTAAACGTTTTAAGCAATTATATCCTGTGCCGTCTGACAGATTAGAATTTTGGGACAAAATCCCTAGAGTTGATGGGGCTATTTCTACCCTTGCTAAACGTACTACTATTCCTACGTCAGATGGTACTTCGTTTAAGGATCCTTTAGATAGGAAAATTGAATCCTTTCTAAGAAAAGCTTATCTGTGTTCAGGTAATCTTCTTAGACCTGCTATTTCATTGGCTGATGTTGCTGCAGCTTCAACTTTTTGGTTGGAAACTTTAGCGCAACAAGTAACAGATCAGGATTCTCATAATATTATTATTCTTCTTCAACATGCTAATAATTTTATCTGTGATGCCATTTTTGATATTATCAGAGTTGATGTCAGGTTTATGTCTCTAGCTATTTTAGCTAGAAGAGCTTTATGGCTTAAAACTTGGAATGCTGATATGGCTTCTAAATCAACTCTACTTTCCATTTCTTTCCAGGGTAACAAATTATTTGGTTCTCAGTTGGATTCTATTATCTCAACTGTTACTGGTGGGAAAGGAACTTTTTTACCACAGGATAAAAAATCTAAGGGTAAAAACAGGGCTAATAATCGTTTTCGCTCCTTTCGTTTCAACAAAGAACAAAAGCCTGATCCTTCATCCTCAGGAGCAGTTTCAGTTTGGAAACCATCTCCAGTCTTGAATAAATCCAAGCCTTCTAGAAAGGCAAAGCCAGCTTCTAAGTCCACATGAAGGTGCGGCCCTCATTCCAGCTCAGCTGGTAGGGGGCAGGTTACGTTTTTTCAAAGAAATTTGGATCAATTCTGTTCACAATCTTTGGATTCAGAACATTGTTTCAGAAGGGTACAGAATTGGTTTCAAGATGAGACCTCCTGCAAAGAGATTTTTTCTTTCCCGTGTCCCAGTAAATCCAGTGAAAGCTCGAGCATTTCTGAATTGTGTTTCAGATCTAGAGTTGGCTGGAGTATTTATGCCAGTTCCAGTTCTGGAACAGGGGATGGGGTTTTATTCAAATCTCTTCATTGTACCAAAGAAGGAGAATTCCTTCAGACCAGTTCTGGATCTAAAAATATTGAATCGTTATGTAAGGATACCAACGTTCAAAATGGTAACTGTAAGGACTATCTTGCCTTTTGTTCAGCAAGGGCATTATATGTCCACAATAGATTTACAGGATGCATATCTGCATATTCCGATTCATCCAGATCATTATCAGTTCCTGAGATTCTCTTTTCTGGACAAGCATTACCAGTTTGTGGCTCTGCCGTTTGGCCTAGCTACAGCTCCAAGAATTTTTACAAAGGTTCTCGGTGCCCTTCTGTCTGTAATCAGAGAACAGGGTATTGTGGTATTTCCTTATTTGGACGATATCTTGGTACTTGCTCAGTCTTTACATTTAGCAGAATCTCATACGAATCGACTTGTGTTGTTTCTTCAAGATCATGGTTGGAGGATCAATTCACTAAAAAGTTCATTGATTCCTCAGACAAGGGTAACCTTTCTGGGTTTCCAGATAGATTCAGTGTCCATGACTCTGTCTTTAACAGACAAGAGACGTCTAAAATTGATTTCAGCTTGTCGAAACCTTCAGTCACAATCATTCCCTTCGGTAGCCTTATGCATGGAAATTCTAGGTCTTATGACTGCTGCATCGGACGCGATCCCCTTTGCTCGTTTTCACATGCAACCTCTTCAGCTCTGTATGCTGAATCAATGGTGCAAGGATTACACAAAGATATCTCAATTAATATCTTTAAAGCCAATTGTACGACACTCTCTAACGTGGTGGACAGATCACCATCGTTTAATTCAGGGGGCTTCTTTTGTGCTTCCGACCTGGACTATAATTTCAACAGATGCAAGTCTCACAGGTTGGGAAGCTGTGTGGGGATCTCTGACGGCACAAGGAGTTTGGGAATCTCAGGAGGTGAGATTACCGATCAATATTTTGGAACTCCGTGCAATTTTCAGAGCTCTTCAGTCTTGGCCTCTTCTGAAGAGAGAATCGTTCATTTGTTTTCAGACAGACAATGTCACAACTGTGGCATACATCAATCATCAAGGAGGGACTCACAGTCCTCTGGCTATGAAAGCAGTATCTCGAATTTTGGTTTGGGCGGAATCCAGCTCCTGTCTAATCTCTGCGGTTCATATCCCAGGTATAGACAATTGGGAAGCGGATTATCTCAGTCGCCAAACGTTGCATCCGGGCGAATGGTCTCTTCACCCAGAGGTATTTCTTCAGATTGTTCAAATGTGGGAGCTTCCAGAAATAGATCTGATGGCATCTCATCTAAACAAGAAACTTCCCAGGTATCTGTCCAGATCCCGGGATCCTCAGGCGGAAGCAGTGGATGCATTATCACTTCCTTGGAAGTATCATCCTGCCTATATCTTTCCGCCTCTAGTTCTTCTTCCAAGAGTAATCTCCAAGATTCTGTAGGAATGCTCGTTTGTTCTGCTGGTAGCTCCGGCATGGCCTCACAGGTTTTGGTATGCGGATCTTGTCCGGATGGCCTCTTGCCATCCGTGGACTCTTCCGCTAAGACCAGACCTTCTGTCGCAAGGTCCTTTTTTCCATCAGGATCTCAAATCCTTAAATTTAAAGGTATGGAGATTGAACGCTTGATTCTTGGTCAAAGAGGTTTCTCTGACTCTGTGATTAATACTATGTTACAGGCTCGTAAATCTGTATCCAGAGAGATATATTATAGAGTCTGGAAGACTTATATTTCTTGGTGTCTTTCTCATCATTTTTCTTGGCATTCTTTTAGAATTCCGAGAATTTTACAGTTTCTTCAGGATGGTTTAGATAAATGTTTATCCGCAAGTTCTTTGAAAGGACAAATCTCTGCTCTTTCTGTTCTTTTTCACAGAAAGATTGCTAATCTTCCTGATATTCATTGTTTTGTACAAGCTTTGGTTCGTATAAAACCTGTCATTAAGTCAATTTCTCCTCCTTGGAGTTTGAATTTGGTTCTGGGGGCTCTTCAAGCTCCTCCGTTTGAACCTATGCATTCATTGGACATTAAATTACTTTCTTGGAAAGTTTTGTTCCTTTTGGCGATCTCTTCTGCCAGAAGAGTCTCTGAATTATCTGCTCTTTCTTGTGAGTCTCCTTTTCTGATTTTTCATCAGGATAATGCGGTGTTGCGAACTTCTTTTGAATTTTTACCTAAAGTTGTGAATTCCAACAACATTAGTAGAGAAATTGTGGTTCCTTCATTATGTCCTAATCCTAAGAATTCTAAGGAGAAGTCGTTGCATTCTTTGGATGTTGTTAGAGCTTTGAAATATTATGTTGAAGCTACTAAGTATTTCCGAAAGACTTCTAGTCTATTTGTTATCTTTTCCGGTTCTAGAAAAGGCCAGAAAGCTTCTGCCATTTCTTTGGCATCTTGGTTGAAATCTTTAATTCATCTTGCCTATGTCGAGTCGGGTAAAACTCCGCCTCAAAGGATTACAGCTCATTCTACTAGGTCAGTTTCTACTTCCTGGGCGTTTAGGAATGAAGCTTTGATTGATCAGATTTGCAAAGCAGCAACTTGGTCCTCTTTGCATACTTTTACTAAATTCTACCATTTTGATGTATTTTCTTCTTCTGAAGCAGTTTTTGGTAGAAAAGTACTTCAGGCAGCGGTTTCAGTTTGATTCTTCTGTTTATGTTTTTCATTAAACTTTATTTTGGGTGTGGATTATTTTCAGCAGGAATTGGCTGTCTTTATTTTATCCCTCCCTCTCTAGTGACTCTTGCGTGGAAAGATCCACATCTTGGGTAATCATTATCCCATACGTCACTAGCTCATGGACTCTTGCTAATTACATGAAAGAAAACATAATTTATGTAAGAACTTACCTGATAAATTAATTTCTTTCATATTAGCAAGAGTCCATGAGGCCCGCCCTTTTTTGTGGTGGTTATGATTTTTTTGTATAAAGCACAATTATTCCAATTCCTTATTTTATATGCTTTCGCACTTTTTTCTTATCACCCCACTTCTTGGCTATTCGTTAAACTGAATTGTGGGTGTGGTGAGGGGTGTATTTATAGGCATTTTGAGGTTTGGGAAACTTTGCCCCTCCTGGTAGGAATGTATATCCCATACGTCACTAGCTCATGGACTCTTGCTAATATGAAAGAAATGAATTTATCAGGTAAGTTCTTACATAAATTATGTTTTTCCTCTTTTAAAGTCCTCTTTTTAAAGCAGAACTATGGCAACCATACCACTGTAGGAACTACACTATAAACTGAAGGGCCAGTAGGGCCCACTTAGAGGGGTGTGTCAGGTCTCAATCCAAACCTCTGACACCCATGTAGTTACGCCCCATGTCAGCATAAGTTAGTGTAGAATATGTAGAATAATTACAATTAGCTTCTCTCAGGGAGAAGAACTTAAAGGGATAGTAAAGTCCAAATTAAACATTCATGATTCAGATAGGGCATGTCATTTTAAACAACTTTCAAATTTACTTTTGTCATCAAATTTGCTTTGTTCTCTTGTTATTCTTAGTTGAAAGCTAAACCTAGGTAGGCTCATATGCTAATTTCTAAGACCTTGAAAGCCGCCTCTGCATTTGACAGTTTTTCACAGCTAGATGGCATTAGTTCATGTGTTTCATATAGATAACACTGAGATCATGCACGTGAAGTTATTTAAGGGTCAGCACTAATTGCCTGCAATGCAAGTCTATCAAAAGATCTGAGAAAAGGAGGCAGTCAGCAGAGGATTAGTTACAAGGTAAAAAGTATATTTCTATAACAGTCTTTGTTATGCAAAACTGGGGATTGGTAAATAAAGGGATTGTCTATCTTTTTTAACAATAACATTTTTGGTGTTTACTATCCCTTTAAAAAGCACACAGGATAATTTCTGCTTATGACAGGTTTCATGGCTGAGTATGCTCAGAATGTGCAATGATGAAAACACTTGATCTTGCTGCTTATATTTTATAAAGCTAAGGCTTTTCCCATTTTTATACTTCCTTTTTTACTATTATAGCGTTTGCTTATTTCTATATTTCCCTACACTTTCGTTTCTCTCGCTCTTTGTTTTCCCTGTTTTTTTCTTTCAGTGTTGTCTGTAAATACTGTAACAACAGAGGTTGTTGCTAGTCTGTTTGGGTTTCAGTCTTCAAGAACTACTTGCACCTATTTACTGTATAATGATACATTGTTCAGTACTCGTGCACGTCATTGTAATGGCACTGTTGGTAAAAGCTAATCAGCTCATATGATTACATTGTGTCATTTACAGGCTTTCTTCTGGCTCCTTAAAGGGACAGTCAAATCCTAAAAAGAAATGTCATGATTCAAATAGGGCATGTCATTTTAAATAACTTTCCAATGTACTTTTATCACCAATTTTGCTTTGTTCTTTTGGTATTCTTAGTTGAAAGCTAAACCTAGGAGGTTCATATGCTAATTTCTTAGACCTCGAAGCCCGCCTCTAATCTGAATGCATTTTGACAGTTTTTCACCACTAGAGGGCGTTAGTTCATGTGTTTCATATAGATAACATTGAGCTCACGCACGTTAAGTTATCTAGGAGTGAGTGCTGATTGATTAAAAAACAAGTCTGTCAAAAGAACTGAAATAAGGGGGCAGTTTGCAGAGGCTTAGATAAAAGGTAAAAGGTGTATTATTATAACTGTGTTGGTTATGCAAAACTGGCGAATGGGTAATAAAGGGATTATCTATTTTTTTAAATAACAAAAATTCTGGTGTTGACTGTCCCTTTAAGATTGTCCCTGGTGTAATTCCTATGGATTGCACCAGTAACTGGTGGTTGAGGCAGTACTTAAAAACGTGTTTCAACCAGGTTGTAGCATGGAGCTTTTCAGGTATATAGGAAGAGTTAAAGGCCTTTCTTCTGTGGAGGTTCTAGGAGAGTGCTTGGGAAGTCTTGATCCTCAATCATTACTGTAGCCCTCCCAATTGAAATATGAAAGACAGTAACAGGTAGCAGAATGTGATTACCGCAACCAGTACCCATAGCTTTGTAGCAAACTTATTAGCACTACCAAAATTTAAAGGAACTATCAAGTCAAATTAAGTTACCTTTTTCAGATAGAGCAAGCAATTTTAAACAATGGTCCAATTGACTTCCATTAACAAAATGTGCACAGTCTTTTTATATTTACACTTTTTGAGTCACCAGCTCCTACTGAGCATGTGCTAGAACTCACAGAATATATGTACATGCATTTGTGATTGTCTGACGTCTATCACATGATACAGGGGGAGTGGAAATAGACATACCTTTGAAATTTGTCAGAAAAAAATCTACTACTCATTTGAGGCTTAGACTAAATGCTATTGCATTGTCTTTTTATCATTCATTTGTTGATTATGCAAATCTACTGTATTTACTGGTCCTTTAAGGTCTAGAACACTCTGTCTGATTGGTGATTTCTGAAGACCTAAAGAGTGTACCAGACAGGCTGGGTTGACTGATTTCTATTCAAACCTATCATGAGCTTTCTGATCTCACAGGGTTTTTGGGTTTAGCGCCTACCCGAGAACTTATCAGTATTTAGGACTGTCCATTTATCAGAGTAATTTTGTTAATTAAAGGGACAGAGTACTCAGAATACTGTTTATCCTTTATATGAAAGAGCAGCAGATAAACGTGTTAAATATGTTTTTGCATACCAAAGCTGCATCTGCAGCTTCATAAATAAAACCCTTAATGTACATTCAATTGATGGTTCAGTGGTTTATGGAACATTTGTTCAAGCATTAACACTTCAGGTCTCTGAAAGACCTCATCTCATAAAAAGTTGAGAGAGAATAGTGCACCCTGTGCTATCTATTCAAAGTAGAGGGTGTTCTAAAAAATGTTGGGCATATTAAGATTCTCTGGTAAACCTTTTTTACCTCCTACGTTTAACCCTTTAAGGACACAGCTTTCTGTTTGCTCAATTGTTTTATGACGGAAAAATTCCGTCATATGTCCTTAAGATACCAGATTTTGCTCTATTGTTTGTGTAAGGTCTTTCTAAGGATAATGCACCGGTTGTGCTACATTTGTAATCTAGGCCTCTGTTAGAAATGTTACATAGGGGTTAATCACAATGTTGTTTTCAGCAGATAACAATTTCTGGACATCATCTAATATTTTCGCTGCTTTTCCAGTGATCACAATCCCAAAATGCTTCTTCCATTAATACCCCATATACTTGAAATCACTACCTCCCAAAACACACAATCATTATCTGCAGAGTTAATGTCACAATTTTGTAATCCAAAAATCAAAAGTACATGATTAATGAAAAACAAAATGGCTATTTCATGGGTTTAGAGATGACATCAAGGGTTGAAGGGTCTGTATGTTGACTGATCCTTTTTAATAGTGTTTAGTGATGCTAATAGATGAAATATGCAATTTACCTGTTGCCCTTCAAACCCATAGAGATATGTATGTATATCTTTTTAAGGTATTTGAACAGGGGCATTATTATTAATATAGTGGTCATGTGTATTTGTTGGGTTATAGATATGGCTAATTTGTATTGTTATATTACTTATTTATTTTTATATTTAAAGGTACAGTCTACAATTATTATTGTTTAAAAATATAGATAATCCCTTGTATTACTTATTCCCCAGTTTTGCATAACCAACACAGTTGTATTAATATACTTTTTACCTCTGTGATTACCTTGTATCTAAGCATCTTCAGACTGCCCCCTTATTTCAGTTCTTTTGGCAGACTTGCACTTTAGCCAATCAGTGCTGACTCCTAGGTAACACCATGGGCGTGAGCACAATGTTATCATATGGCACACATAAACTAATGCCCTCTAGTTGTGAAAAAAAATTCAAAATGCATTCAGATAATAGGCAAATTTTAAGGGCTAAAAAATTAAATTGGCATATGAGCCTCCTAGGTTTAGTTTTCAACTTAGAATGCCAAGAGAACAAAGCAAAATTGAAGATAAAAGTACATTAGAAAGTTGTTTAAAATTGCATGCCCTATGTAGTCAAAAATAAACTTTCATGATTCAGACTGTCCCTTTAATTGATTGAGCAAGTTTATATCTGTTTTCTTGACATTTCTTTCTAACATCATTCAATATGGTGTCAGTGTGTTTTGCTCATGTGCAAGACTAGTGTTACATTTGACAACTGTTAGTGGTACACTGTAATAAGTCGAAAAGTGTTTTCTGGGGATTATCAAGTAATTTTAGGAGTTCAATAAGTGAAAATAGCCTTGTAAATGCGTTGTTAAGTATCAAGAATTTGGTGATCAGTAAAACGGGATTGACACGTTAATTAGAGGTATATTTTTCACTAAACCATTAAGATTTTAAAAAAATGTGGTTGATTGTGATTCAAAATGGCTTATTATATGACAATAAAAATAAAAAAAATACATTGTCATCGAGTTTATAGTGCATAATACTGGATGTTAAAAATAAACTACTCCAAAATATTGTATCTGTTACAAAACTCAGTTACAATTCAATGGAAAGTAATGTAAAAAAAGAAAGTTTATCTTGAACCTGTTAAAGGATATAAAGTATGCAGTGTTCTCCCAAAGGGCCTTTTTAGTGGGTGCACAATATTAAGCTAAAATTAGTTAATATTAATTGTTTTCAATGTTTGTTGCACAACTTATTTAATCAATTTATGTAAAATATTGCAATTAATTTTATGCATTGGATAGCTTAAAGGGACACTAAACCGACATTTTTTTTCTTTCATGATTCAGATAGAGTATGCAATTTTAAGCAACTTTCTAATTTACTCCTATTATCAAGTTTTCTTCGTTCTCTTGCTATCTTTATTTAAAAAGCTGGAATGTAAAGTGTAGCCGGCCCATTTTAGGTTCAGCACCCTGGATAGCGCTTGCTTATTGGTGGCTACCAATAAGCAAGCATAACCCAAGTTCTGAACCAAATTTGGGCCGGCTCCTAAGTTTTAAATTCCTTTAGATAAAGATAGCAAGAGAACGGAAAAAAAATTGATAATAGGAGTAAATTAGAAAGTTGCTTAAAATTACATGCTCTATCTGAATCATGAAAGAAAAAAATTGGATTTAGAATCCCTCTAATTAAAAATGATAAAGAAAATAAAATGTTATAATATATTACAAAGTATTACACTACCCCTATCTGGCTTCTTCCCAATGCCAACTGGATGCCATATTTTTCTGTGTTAAGTGCGCTGCTGTGTATCAAAGCCCGTGGATTCACCTCTGTGGGCAACCTTGCCACTTATTGTGTCGGCATGCAACAACTCCAGACTGGTTCTGCACGTTTCCAGTGTGATCTTGTAAGAGCTAAGTCTCTCCAGCATTTCATTATCAATTATGTTGTAGAAAAAAATGGCAGATATAAGACATGTTTATTATCCCTAAACGTAAATGACACCAACAAATGTTAACCTGAAACTTACCAGGGTGCATAAACTCGACTGCGCCAACCGTTGCTGAGGCTTTTAGAGAAAGATTAAGCTTAAATAAAAAAATGATGTCTGCTTGATGGATTCAGTCAGAAACTAAGGTAAATAGATGCTTATTAAGCAAATATGTTTTAAAAGGACTACATTTGTTAATGTTGAAATCACTGTTTAAAAGTGCTTTAAATAGGCATTGTGGCACCATTGTAATCTGTGCTTAAATATGTGTGTGTGTGTTTACTCAATTATAAATAAAAGAAGGCAGTTTTAGAATCAGTCATCAACATTTATGCACAAACATTATTTCCTGTTAATTTAATTTAAACATAAACTGCTTGTCACAAAAAATGATGCTTTTTTCATAAAGAATAGAAATGCCTACAAATTGTTAAATACTCCCTCTAGTGGTCCCAAACCAATATTACAAATGAATATTTTTATTTAAATGAATTTTTATTCAGTTTTAGAATGTAAGGTAACACTTGGGGACACGCAGGACCCCTGTTCGAACATAAACAGACAAAAAGGAACGGACACGCAGGTCCGGTTGCAATAGCTGTCAAAACATTGATACATCATAAGTAAATTGCAGGGATTTGTGGGGAAAATAATTCACCAAGATTGAACCCTAGTATGGGCTCAGAATATGGGGGGGGGGGGGGGGTGATGCTTATAAAATAAATTTGATGTTCCAAAGAGCAAGTCCGGAAAAAAATGCTGTACTATGTAGTAATGGGTATGTCCATATAGATTGAGAGCAGGTTCTGCCAACATCTAGAGATGTGGGTAACAAGAAAAAATTCCAGAGACAAGTGAGATGCAAATTGTACCCAGTACACACTTTACATAGCGCCCACTGTACCTAGCACTCATTGTGCCTAGCCCACACTGAACCTAGCACTCATTACACTCAGCACTCATTGTACCTTGCACACGCCATACCCAGCCCACACCGTACCCAGCACTACAAATGAATATTACATACTGTCTATTGATTATATTCAGAATAGTGTTTTGGATTTCTCCTCTAAAACTTGAGATGTTAGTTTTGTAAGTCAGATTCTAAGGCTATCTCTGAGTGAGACTAGGTGAGTTAATTGCTGGTTAAGGAGATTACCAACAAAATGATTTTGAAGATAAATGTTGGTTAGTCATTATTATATACACATTAAAAAAACACTTTACTAGGGGTTTTGACATTAAACATACATTCAATAATAACACAAGTTATTATTAATACTAAGCATATTAGAATATGTCCTTCCAAGAAGTGTCTTTCAAGGGGCAACTTGTCTTTCAGAGTTCCCAACCAGCCTGTGTTTTGCAGTGTGGTCCTGCGATCCCTCCTACCTCACTCTCTTCCCTATATGTGTCATGGTTTTAGAAAGTAAAATTGAAGAACCCCTAAAATTAGCTCATAAATGCCTGACCAATCCATACCCCCAGAGAGCATCACCTAGTCCCACCCATACCTCACTCACAACCTATCCTGAATCCACCATTGGCAGCTCAACCAACCACAGCCAAGAATCCCCTAAATCTCATCCCAGAAAAATTTGGGGAGTTATGGTTTTAGGAGTTCTGTGGACAAATCCTCATATTTCCCAATTTTCATTATTATTATGATTATAATAAAATAGTTGACTATATCATTAATCATGTTCTGTATCCTCAATGGACAAAACACCTGCCTAGCCTAGGAGACCTTATCCCAGATGCATGCCCTCCTGGCTGGACATGTGTGTATACTAAATGTGATCTTACATTGTGTTCTATGTATAGCTAATTTAAACTTAAAGGGACAGTCTAGGCCAAAATAAACTTTCATGATTCAGATAGAGCATGTAATTTTAAACAATTTTCCAATTTACTTTTATCACCAATTTTGCTTTGTTCTCTTGGTATTCTTAGTTGAAAGCTTAACCTAGGAGGTTCATATGCTAACTTCTTAGACCTTGAAGGCCACCTCTTTTCAGAATGCATTTTAACAGTTTTTCACCACTAGAGGGTGTTAGTTCACGTATTTCATATAGATAACACTGTGCTCGTGCACGTGAAGTTATCTGGGAGCAGGCACTGATTGGCTAAACTGCAAGTCTGTCAAAAGAACTGAAATAAAGGGGCAGTTTGCAGAGACTTAGATACAAGATAATCACAGAGGTTAAAAGTATATTATTATAACTGTGTTGGTTATGCAAAACTGGGGAATGGGTAATAAAGGGATTATCTATCTTTTAAAACAATAAAAATTCTGGTGTAGACTGTCCCTTTAAGCGGATGTAAGTTTGAGCGCTGTCAATAGTGCTAGTGAAAAGACAAATAGGTATATGTAGGATAAGGAAATAGAGGGCACACTTGTCAAAATTAAACTTTCACGATTCAGATAGAACATGCAATTATAAACGACTTTTCAATTTACTTCCATTAACAACATGTGCACAGTCTTTTTATATTTAGACTTTTTGAATCACCAGCTCCTACTGAGCATGTGCAAGAATTCACAGAATATACGTATATGCATTTGTGATTGGCTGATGGCATACACGCATATATGCGTGAAACTAAAGATAAAATATATTTAATGTAATAGATTCTTAAACCTTTCTAAGCAAAATAGATATAGATAGGGAAAAACAAAATTTTAAAGTATTTCCCTGTAATGGAATCAAACATGAGATGTCAAGACTTAAAGGGACAGTCTAGGCCAAAAAAAAAACTTTCATGATTCAGATAGAGCATGTAATTTTAAACAATTTTCCAATTTACTTTTATCACCAATTTTGCTTTGTTCTCTTGGTATTCTTAGTTGAAAGCTTAACCTAGGAGGTTCATATGCTAATTTCTTAGACCTTAAAGGCCACCTCTTTTCAGAATGCATTTTAACAGTTTTTCACTACTAGAGGGTGTTAGTTCATGTATTTCATATAGATAAGACTGTGCTCGTGCACGTGAAGTTATCTGGGAGCAGGCACTGATTGGCTAAACTGCAAGTCTGTCAAAAGAACTGAAATAAAGGGGCTGTTTGCAGAGGCTTAGATACAAGATAATCACAGAGGTTAAAAGTATATTAATATAACTGTGTTGGTTATGCAAAACTGGGGAATGGGTAATAAAGGGATTATCTATCTTTTAAAACAATAAAAATTCTGGTGTAGACTGTCCCTTTAAGCTGATGCTCTAACTTGTTAAGCTAATTTAGAGCAATGCTTAGATGTAAAACAAACCCTATATTAGATACACTAATGATGAAAAAAGATCCCTAAATCTAAAATTTTCCATATAATAAAATTAGTTATAAATATTTTTAATCCGGTTAACTGTATAGCACTAGGGGCTCTAGGATACTATAGTACTCATATGTCCAAGGAATGATCACAGTGGTTAAAATACCTTACATAACCAATAGCATACTGAGCTAAATGACTATTTTTACAAAAATATTTCTGAAGTAGTGACGTATTGACTTGCTGCCCTCCAGGGCCGTGCCGAGAAGCGGCTCGCTCAGCCAACCGGCTATAAAGTGCTGGCCAGAGGAGCGTTCCCCTAGGCCTCAGCCAGGCCTGAATAGACGCGCAAGGTTCGTTGGTGGTCCTTCCTGAGACCGCGAGTCAGAGTGAGAAAGTGATCAGAGGGGTAAAGTTAAGGCCGCCCGATCACTGCAGGTAGGACGCCACTGCCACCAACGAGTTACATAAAATCATTACATGAGGGGGGGCGGAGCCAGCTGCCAAGCTTACTGGACGCATTTGTCAGGAGCTCCGGCTCATGAGTATACAATTGGGGGATAATTGATGATATTTAGTGCTCCTATAGTGTTTCCAGTCGACTCTTACAAGTTTATTTGGTGAACTGTACACGGATCCCGAAATTGGAAGCGAGGGAGAGGTTTTCTTGCCTCATATCACATCCTTTGATATCGCCACGTGGGCGCAAAGGTATGCTGCAGTGTCCGGACACTTAGAACCAGATTGGCATTTAAACTCTTTGGCCACTACTCTGCTTTATGGGCAAAATGGCCCCGCCACACATAGACGATCCTCATGTCATGGCACAGACCCTGCTGGAGGAATTAGCAAGGCGGATGGATGAGGACTTTGCCATGCTCGTGGCGCTCCTGCAGCCAGCTACTTGCGACTTACCCGGCAGGCCCACATCACTTGGTGAGCATCTATTTGTGCCCGTGCAAACTCCCTGGGCGGCAGCTACTCTGTCTGCCATGGGAGTTACTTCTGATGACTATCCGTCAGATGGATCCTTGCAGCATAAGCCTGACCCTATAAAATCTGCAAGGTGCCAGGAACCCGGAGACCCGAAGTGTCAGATTAACGGCTCCCTTGCTACTCTCTACGATGGTGCGAAACCCTTTCAATCAACAGTCCTACCCAAAGTTTTACCACTCTTGGGAGCACTGGTGACCGGCCACAATGCGGATCCGAGCCCAACACTGAAGTTCAGCGCCGGCCTGTCTGCAATGGCGGACGATGTCCTCGCTATGCAATATGACGGGTTGGGGTTGTCGGTCATTGACATTAGAATCAAGCGCGGCAAGCTTGTGGCGGACTGACTGCTCTTTGCTGTCGAGACCCACCGGCACAATCGTGGTGCAGATTCCAGGCCGTTATCTTGCTACTGAGGTGTCCCTGGACCTCACATACACAGGCATGGCTTTCTCTAGACTGGGTGTTGGATGAGTTGGACTCTGAATATCTGCCTGAACCCTTACTTTACGAAGCTGGGCAAATGACTGGTACAATTTCTTTTTACAGAGTCCACTGAACTTTTATTTGATTTTCTTAGCTGATACAGCTTTAGCAGTGTTTGGGCTAACATAATCTAGTCTTAGTTAAGCAAGTCCTGTTAATTATCTTGTTGAGGCTAGAGAGCTGCGAGGTAGACTCATTTAACAAATGCACTAATTTATTCACTGTAATGTGTATTAATGCTCCAGTTCATTATGTGCATTTGCATATCTTCATTTATATTTAGAGTGGAGACGTTGGTGTATTACTTGCGATTAGAGTTCTTAGTTGTGTAGGTCTAAAATATTAAGTTACATGCCCCTTTGTATCTGTGTAGATCTCCATATATTGCCACATCACTGGTTATGTATATTGTGATAACTCCGAATCTCCTAGTAGCTTCAAACTCAGCTTATATGGTCTGACAATTTATGATATTATTAAGAGTTACACTACTGCTATCTGTAATGTTCACCATGTATATAAGTATCAAAATAAGTATGTCTGTTCAGAGGAATTTTTTTACGGGAAAGGGTCATGCTATGCCTTTGAAATCTGTATAGTTTTTACCTATATCTTGACAGTTCTATTTATGTATGCTTTGTACTTTGATATTACCTAGCACTGTGTTCATAACTGCTTATTTCACTCTACTCTACAAACTATAGGTCCTAATAATATATTCTGATACCCTTAACATAGTGATGTATGCTGCTATATTCGTTGTGAGCACGAGTCGACCTGCCTATTGATTCTCATTTCTATAAAAATGCCAGTGTTGTAGACCGTTGCTCATGAAACCTATATCTAGATCTAGATCTTTTCTAAAGACATCCTAGCTGTTTAGATGCAAATCCGGTATATACTTTCAAATCATTCAATCAGAAAGTCCACTATAGACACACTAATTGGATGTCAGGATGCTGCTGTGTGTATGGATACTGTATGTTTACTTAGAAGGGTTCTGTATGCTAATCTAAGCATGTTCTACTGGTTGCGGCCGGGCCAGCGGAATTGGCATTATTCCCAAGGAACCCGCCCGGGGCTCCTCTCCTCCCTTTCCCGCCGGTACTTGTTGCCTGCGGGTCATACCCCTATTCCCTTTTCCCTTGTCGCCGGTAGATGGCATCTCCCTAGGAGAGGAGCTCCTCTGGAAGCCCCTTCTATCTTATCTTATACCATGTTTCATATCATCTATCTTATATCTCATGTTACATACATCCTGATACCCTGCTGTGAGAATAATTGCTCCAGAATGTAATCTGCTCCATATTATACATAAAAGTCTAGGGACTTTGGGCAAGTTTCTACTTAAGTATATGTATAGAGTTCAGCTATAATGATGACAGCCTGGGAAACTTGTAAACTCCAATGGGACCTATGGCTCCGTCCCCCACCCTCACCTTTAGCTACTGTCCACCCTTATTTTAGGTGGACAAATAAGCGGTATTAACCCGCCATAGATATCGCTTTGTTATAAGTTGCTCTCAGCCTTCTGTCTATAAAGAAAATGAGGCATTTTGCCCTCCGTTCACGTGTATCTAATAGGAGCAACTTGTTATGACTCCCTATAATTTGTCAATCTTCAAATAATAAATACACTTATTTTATAATTAATATACCATTCTATAGGAAGTATAACTTTCTCGGGTTGTTTAAATTCTATCATTTTCTTATGTGTTTATATAGGAAACAAAAGGAAAAAAGAGGTAATGCTTGATTATATGTATTTGACTTTGTACTTGCATACAATGTTTTCTATATTTTTTATGTTCTTTTATTGAGATACATATATAATACTTGAATTAAGATCTTTTTATTCTCTTATATGTAAAGGTTCCAGTGTCCAATGGATAAACAATGTCTTGTATGCAAAAATTACCAAAGTGATGCAAAATGTACATTATGTTCATGGTCTTTCTTTTTCTTGCACTGCCTCAATAAAAACCTTTGACTCAAAAAAAAAAAAAAAAATCATTACATGATATAGGAAGATTTGGAAAAATTTAAACTAGGTAAAAGAAATAACGGCAAGAAAATAGACCATAACGATCTGAAAGATGTAAGCAAACAAGTTAAGAAAATAAGCGTTATAACTGATCTAGAGATCAAGGAAAGGCAAGAGAAAAATCTAAATATATAAAATATATATTTATATATATGATTAACAGATTATTAACTAAAAGATAATTGGAGAGAAAATTATACATGACCTGCTGTCTGGAAGCAGCAAAGAAAAGAGAAAGTTAGTGTGATGGTGTTGAGACTATTATACACTCTGGGGCATATTTATCAAAGCGCCAATCTCGGTGCATTCGCCGGTGTCAACACACTCACCAGACATTGCTGATGCGGATCCACATACGATCCCCTTATTTATAAAAAGAAATCATAAAAAAAAAAGCGTCAAGTATGGCGTGATGAGCATCAGACTGTTGTTAACTAAAAAAGACAAGCACTCGCCGTTTTTAAACAATAAACCATTAAAGGGACACTGAACCCCAAATTTTTCTTTTGTGATTCAGATAGAGCATGCAATTTTAAGCAACTTTCTAATTTACTCCTATTAGCAAATGTTCTTCATTCTCTTGGTATCTTTATTTGAAAAGCAAGAATGTAAGTTTAGATGCCGGCCCATTTTTGGTGAACAATCTGGGTTGTTCTTGATGATTGGTAGATAAATTAATCAACCAATAAACAAGTGCTGGACTTTCTTTTTCAAATAAAGATAGCAAGAGAAAGAAGAAATATTGATAATAGGAGTAAATTAGAAAGTTGCTTAAAATTGCATGCTGTATCTGAATCACAAACGAAAAAATGTGGGTTCAGTGTCCATTTAAATGGTTTATTGTTTAAAAACTGTGAGTGCTTGTCTTTTGGGATTAATTTATGTACAATGTGTTTGACTGGCACCCCAGCAGCTGCTGATATGTGAGGTGTGTGCTGAATCCCACACTGGACTGTATATATATGTATGTGTGTTATGTCAGAAATCTTTTGCAAACATATTTACATGTCCCTAAGTTCCTTTTTTTGTTCTAAACAATGTTGTCTGTCATATCTCTGTGTTTATTTATACCAGTATATGTATATAGTGTAAATGTATTATTATTCTGAGCAGGAATAATTTTAAATATAGCATGTAATCAGGGTATCATATGTATTTATTTGCAATCAATGGATATTTTAAGAGGTGGGCCAGTTTTCTCTCTGTACCTGTGTAACCCCTCCTGATTGCAATGTAGTTTTAAAAACCACCCCTACACAGGTGTTTGGGCTGGCATATAAGATGACATTTCTTACTGAAAAAGAAATTAAAGAGAAGGAAGAAATACACTTAAAATAGCATGACAGTAAAAAGGTGATTTTAATCTCTGCTGTATCTGAATCATGACAGTTTAATGTTTTGTGGGCTATCCCTATCAGTTTAAGATTATATTGAATCAAACATCAATTCGAAATCTAAAATCATTGTATAAAATATTACACTGTGTGTCCTGTCAGCATCAATGTTTATCTTTAATACTAATTTCACATATACTGTGCACACTTTCAATGTATAATACACAATGTAGCAAATGGCACTTACAAGTTCTGATGAATGATAAATGACACAAGTATTGAGCAATTTGATTCGTTAGTAATAGTTTAAAATGTACATTTGAACCATATTGGCTGATGTCATAAATCATGTGATTATGCATATTCCAATCAAAAGTGGTTGAAAAATTCACTTGTGTGTGGGTTGTTTAGGAATTTGCGTCATAATTGGTGTGAAAAGTGTTGCGTCAAAATTGGTAGGAAGTGGGACTTGTATTACACGGCTTAAACATGGTGCACATAGATTTTTCACAAAGAATAAAAAGGAAGTCAGCTATATTATGTATTTATTTTATTTTTATCTCTATATCTATTAGTGCGACAAGTTTGGGACAAAACTTTTCAACAAATTTGGAGAAATAATATTGTCCCCTTGCTTTGTAATGAGAGACAAATTTGTAACATAATCCATAAGTAGTAATGTATTTTTAATTTTTATCTCTATATCTACTAGTGCTGCAGTGCCCCAAATGTGGAGCAATAATATTGTTTGATTTAGAAAGGGTATACAATTTTAATAAAGTTTCTAATTTACTTTTATAATGTAATATACTCTCTTGCAGCATCGAACATAAGCTTTCTGTGCTTTCAGACTCCCATTGATTTCTGTGGCTCAAGGGTGGCGGATTGAAAACTAGGTGCGATGCGTCGGAATAGATGCGAGCATACCTGTTAAATGTTTGATAAATTTGGAAAAGGGTCAAATAGAGTCAAATCTGACTTTGAAACATATGTAATGACGCAAGCATCGATCTGCGTCGGATTGAGATAGCGGGAGCGTATATTTCGTCACACATTTCAACATTTGACAATCTTGATGCTATGTTATCTACGGCAGATCAATCTCTCGACAAATACGACGCGGGATTCAAGCGTATTTTCAGTTGACGCTTTGATAAATATGCCCCTTTCTGTGTGCTGATTGGTGCTGTACTGTTGCAACTTGTATGCACATTTTTCTGTTCAGTTTTCTTTGCTGCCGTTTGGAATTCAGTAAAAATTTAATGCAAAATATGAAGCCTCCTGTCTTGCTATAAAATTTTACAGTTTTGTCCTTATATATTCTTTATTTCTTTCATGTAATTAACAAGAGTCCATGAGCTAGTGACGTATGGGATATACATTCCTACCAGGAGGGGCAAAGTTTCCCAAACCTTAAAATGCCTATAAATACACCCCTCACCACACCCACAAATCAGTTTTACAAACTTTGCCTCCAAGGGAGGTGGTGAAGTAAGTTTGTGCTAGATTCTACGTTGATATGCGCTCCGCAGCAAGTTGGAGCCCGGTTTTCCTCTCAGCGTGCAGTGAATGTCAGAGGGATGTGAAGAGAGTTTTGCCTATTGAATGCAGTGATCTCCTTCTACGGGGTCTATTTCATAAGGTTCTCTGTTATCGGTCGTAGAGATTCATCTCTTACCTCCCTTTTCAGATCGACGATATACTCTTATATTTACCATTACCTCTACTGATTCTCGTTTCAGTACTGGTTTGGCTTTCTACAAACATGTAGATGAGTGTCCTGGGGTAAGTAAGTCTTATTTTTGTGACACTCTAAGCTATGGTTGGGCACTTTATTTATAAAGTTCTAAATATATGTATTCAAACATTTATTTGCCTTGACTCAGAATGTTCAACTTTCCTTATTTTCAGACAGTCAGTTTCATATTTGGGATTATGCATTGAATTATCATATTTTTCTTACCTCAAAAATTTGACTTTTTTCCCTGTGGGCTGTTAGGCTCGCGGGGGCTGAAAATGCTTCATTTTATTGCGTCATTCTTGGCGCGGACTTTTTTGGCGCAAAAATTCTTTTCCGTTTCCGGCGTCATACGTGTCGCCGGAAGTTGCGTCATTTTTTGACGTTATTTTGCGCCAAAAATGTCGGCGTTCCGGATGTGGCGTCATTTTTGGCGCCAAAAGCATTTAGGCGCCAAATAATGTGGGCGTCTTATTTGGCGCTAAAAAATATGGGCGTCGCTTTTGTCTCCACATTATTTCAGTCTCATTTTTCATTTGCTTCTGGTTGCTAGAAGCTTGATATTTGGCATTCTTTCCCATTCCTGAAACTGTCTTATAAGGAATTTGATCTATTTTGCTTTATATGTTGTTTTTTCTCTTACATATTGCAAGATGTCTCACGTTGCATCTGAGCCAGAAGATACTACAGGAAAATCACTGCCTGCTGGATCTACCAAAGCTAAGTGTATCTGCTGTAAACTTTTGGTAGCTATTCCTCCAGCTGTTGTTTGTAATAATTGTCATGACAAACTTGTTAAAGCAGATAATATTTCCTTTAGTAATGTACCATTGCCTGTTGCAGTTCCCTCAACATCTAAGGTGCAGAATGTTCCTGATAACATAAGAGATTTTGTTTCTGAATCCATAAAGAAGGCTTTGTCTGTTATTTCTCCTTCTAGTAAACGTAAAAAGTCTTTTAAATCTTCTCTCTCTACAGATGAATTTTTAAATGAACACCATCATTCTGATTCTTTGGACTCTTCTGGTTCAGAGGATTCTATCTCAGAGATTGATGCTGATAAATCTTCATATTTATTTAAGATGGAATTTATTCGCTCTTTACTTAAAGAAGTACTAATTGCTTTAGAAATAGAGGATTCTAGTCCTCTTGATACTAATTCTATACGTTTGGATAAGGTTTTTAAAGCTCCTGCGGTTATTCCAGAAGTTTTTCCTGTTCCTAATGCTATTTCTGCAGTAATTTCCAAAGAATGGGATAAATTGGGTAATTCATTTACTCCTTCTAAACGTTTTAAGCAATTATATCCTGTTCCGCCTGACAGGTTAGAATTTTGGGACAAAATCCCTAAAGTTGATGGGGCTATTTCTACCCTTGCTAAACGTACTACCATTCCTACGTCAGATGGTACCTCGTTTAAGGATCCTTTAGATAGAAAAATTGAATCTTTTCTAAGAAAAGCTTATCTGTGTTCAGGTAATCTTCTTAGACCTGCTATATCATTGGCTGATGTTGCTGCAGCTTCAACTTTTTGGTTGGAAACTCTAGCGCAACAAGTAACAAATCGTGATTCTCATGATATTATTATTCTTCTCCAGCATGCTAATAATTTTATCTGTGATGCCATTTTTGATATTATTAGAGTTGATGTTAGGTTTATGTCTCTGGCTATCTTAGCCAGAAGAGCTTTATGGCTTAAGACTTGGAATGCTGATATGGCTTCTAAATCAACTCTACTTTCCATTTCTTTCCAGGGAAACAAATTATTTGGTTCTCAGTTGGATTCTATTATTTCAACTGTTACTGGTGGGAAAGGAACTTTTTTACCACAGGATAAAAAATCTAAAGGTAAAAACAGGGCTAACAATCGTTTTCGTTCCTTTCGTTTCAACAAAGAACAAAAGCCTGATCCTTCGTCCTCAGGAGCAGTTTCAGTTTGGAAACCATCTCCAGTCTGGAATAAATCCAAGCCTGCTAGAAAGGCAAAGCCTGCTTCTAAGTTCACATGAAGGTACGGCCCTCATTCCAGTTCAGCTGGTAGGGGGCAGGTTACGTTTTTTCAAAGAAATTTGGATCAATTCTGTTCACAATCTTTGGATTCAGAACATTGTTTCAGAAGGGTACAGAATTGGTTTCAAGATGAGACCTCCTGCAAAGAGATTTTTTCTTTCCCGTGTCCCAGTAAATCCAGTGAAAGCTCAAGCATTTCTGAATTGTGTTTCAGATCTAGAGTTGGCTGGAGTAATTATGCCAGTTCCAGTTCCGGAACAGGGGATGGGGTTTTATTCAAATCTCTTCATTGTACCAAAGAAGGAGAATTCCTTCAGACCAGTTCTGGATCTAAAATTATTGAATCGTTATGTAAGGATACCAACGTTCAAGATGGTAACTGTAAGGACTATATTGCCTTTTGTTCAGCAAGGGAATTATATGTCCACAATAGATTTACAGGATGCATATCTGCATATTCCGATTCATCCAGATCATTATCAGTTCCTGAGATTCTCTTTTCTAGACAAGCATTACCAATTTGTGGCTCTACCGTTTGGCCTTGCTACAGCTCCAAGAATTTTCACAAAGATTCTCGTGCCCTTCTGTCTGTAATCAGAGAACAGGGTATTGTGGTATTTCCTTATTTGGACGATATCTTGGTACTTGCTCAGTCTTTACATTTAGCAGAGTCTCATACGAATCGACTTGTGTTGTTTCTTCAAGATCATGGTTGGAGGATCAATTTACCAAAAAGTTCTTTGATTCCTCAAACAAGGGTAACCTTTCTGGGTTTCCAGATAGATTCAGTGTCCATGACTCTGTCTTTAACAGACAAGAGACGTCTAAAATTGATTACAGCTTGTCGAAACCTTCAGTCTCAATCATTCCCTTCGGTAGCCTTATGCATGGAAATTCTAGGTCTTATGACTGCTGCATCGGACGCGATCCCCTTTGCTCGTTTTCACATGCGACCTCTTCAGCTCTGTATGCTGAACCAATGGTGCAGGGATTACACGAAGATATATCAATTAATATCTTTAAAACCGATTGTTCGACACTCTCTAACGTGGTGGACAGATCACCATCGTTTAATTCAGGGGGCTTCTTTTGTTCTTCCGACCTGGACTGTAATTTCAACAGATGCAAGTCTCACAGGTTGGGGAGCTGTGTGGGGATCTCTGACGGCACAAGGAGTTTGGGAATCTCAGGAGGTGAGATTACCGATCAATATTTTGGAACTCCGTGCAATTTTCAGAGCTCTTCAGTTTTGGCCTCTTCTGAAGAGAGAATCGTTCATTTGTTTTCAGACAGACAATGTCACAACTGTGGCATACATCAATCATCAAGGAGGGACTCACAGTCCTCTGGCTATGAAAGCAGTATCTCGAATTTTGGTTTGGGCGGAATCCAGCTCCTGTCTAATCTCTGCGGTTCATATCCCAGGTGTAGACAATTGGGAAGCGGATTATCTCAGTCGCCAAACGTTGCATCCGGGCGAATGGTCTCTTCACCCAGAGGTATTTCTTCAGATTGTTCAAATGTGGGGGCTCCCAGAGATAGATCTGATGGCCTCTCATCTAAACAAGAAACTTCCCAGGTATCTGTCCAGATCCCGGGATCCTCAGGCGGAGGCAGTGGATGCATTATCACTTCCTTGGAAGTATCATCCTGCCTATATCTTTCCGCCTCTAGTTCTTCTTCCAAGAGTAATCTCCAAGATTCTGAGGGAATGCTCGTTTGTTCTGCTAATAGCTCCGGCATGGCCTCACAGGTTTTGGTATGCGGATCTTGTCCGGATGGCATCTTGCCAACCATGGACTCTTCCGTTAAGACCAGACCTTCTGTCGCAAGGTCCTTTTTTCCATCCGGATCTGAAATCCTTAAATTTAAAGGTATGGAGATTGAACGCTTGATTCTTGGTCAAAGAGGTTTCTCTGACTCCGTGATTAATACTATGTTACAGGCTCGTAAATCTGTATCTCGAGAGATATATTATAGAGTCTGGAAGACTTATATTTCTTGGTGTCTTTCTCATCATTTTTCTTGGCATTCTTTTAGAATACCGAGAATTTTACAGTTTCTTCAGGATGGTTTAGATAAGGGTTTGTCCGCAAGTTCTTTGAAAGGACAAATCTCCGCTCTTTCTGTTCTTTTTCACAGAAAGATTGCTATTCTTCCTGATATTCATTGTTTTGTACAAGCTTTGGTTCGTATAAAACCTGTCATTAAGTCAATTTCTCCTCCTTGGAGTTTGAATTTGGTTCTGGGAGCTCTTCAAGCTCCTCCATTTGAACCTATGCATTCATTGGACATTAAATTACTTTTTTGTTCCTTTTGGCCATCTCTTCTGCTAGAAGAGTTTCTGAATTATCTGCTCTTTCTTGTGAGTCTCCTTTTCTGATTTTTCATCAGGATAAGGCGGTGTTGCGAACTTCTTTTGAATTTTTACCTAAGGTTGTGAATTCCAACAACATTAGTAGAGAAATTGTGGTTCCTTCATTATGTCCTAATCCTAAGAATTCTAAGGAGAAATCGTTGCATTCTTTGGATGTTGTTAGAGCTTTGAAATATTATGTTGAAGCTACGAAATCTTTCCGTAAGACTTCTAGTCTATTTGTTATCTTTTCCGGTTCTAGGAAAGGCCAGAAAGCTTCTGCCATTTCTTTGGCATCTTGGTTGAAATCTTTAATTCATCTTGCCTATGTTGAGTCGGGTAAAATTCCGCCTCAGAGAATTACAGCTCATTCTACTAGGTCAGTATCTACTTCCTGGGCGTTTAGGAATGAAGCTTCGGTTGACCAGATCTGCAAAGCAGCAACTTGGTCCTCTTTGCATACTTTTACTAAATTCTACCATTTTGATGTATTTTCTTCTTCTGAAGCAGTTTTTGGTAGAAAAGTTCTTCAGGCAGCGATTTCAGTTTGAATCTTCTGCTTATGTTTTTCGTTAAACTTTATTTTGGGTGTGGATTATTTTCAGCAGGAATTGGCTGTCTTTATTTTATCCCTCCCTCTCTAGTGACTCTTGTGTGGAAAGATCCACATCTTGGGTAGTCATTATCCCATACGTCACTAGCTCATGGACTCTTGTTAATTACATGAAAGAAAACATAATTTATGTAAGAACTTACCTGATAAATTCATTTCTTTCATATTAACAAGAGTCCATGAGGCCCACCCTTTTTTGTGGTGGTTATGATTTTTTTGTATAAAGCACAATTATTCCAATTCCTTATTTTATATGCTTCGCACTTTTTTTCTTATCACCCCACTTCTTGGCTATTCGTTAAACTGATTTGTGGGTGTGGTGAGGGGTGTATTTATAGGCATTTTAAGGTTTGGGAAACTTTGCCCCTCCTGGTAGGAATGTATATCCCATACGTCACTAGCTCATGGACTCTTGTTAATATGAAAGAAATGAATTTATCAGGTAAGTTCTTACATAAATTATGTTTCTTGTCCCTAGAACCCCACAGTTCCTTTGAACTAAAAATCATTCATTATTATATTCAAAATAAAATGTTAAATAGCCAAAAGGATTAAACATGATATTTATACTTGGCCCTGCCATGTTTCACAAGAATTTGCGGTGTAAATATGTAAGTATGCAACTCAGATATTTATAATTCCAACCCATTTGAATGGTTACCAGTCAGACTAAATTGTGGACTAAATAAATAAAATATTTCACATGCTGACCTACATGAAAGAAAAAAAAAATACCAAAACAATACATTTATTCAGTATGACGGTGAGTGCCTAAACTGTTTAAATGCAGGTTTTTCACTTAAAAAAGGAACTGCAATTCAATGCATGTATATTTATAAATTGTACAAGCAATATTTATAATGTCCAAACAATTACATGTAAATCATAAATTGATATTCTGTTAATCATAATTTAGTTGTATTCAGATTTTATAGTTTAAATGTAAATGTGTAATTGATGTGCATGAAATGAACCAAGATACAATGTTTAAACGAACATAATAGGTTTTCAAGAGCCGTTGAAAGAGAAAAGTCCAAGGGCCCGATCCGATATAAATCGTCGCCCGCAAAAGCCGGCGACGCCAATATTTGCGCGGGTTTGGTATCCTATATACGGCGTAACTTAGAAGTTACGCGCGTATATTTCTGACTTTGCTCGTCGTTTTTTGGCCCATAGACTGACATACAAAACACGCGCAGTTTGGTATCCAATAAACGGCGTACGTACTTACGTGCGCAGATTTCAGAAAATCTACTCCATTCTCATCACGCCACAAATTTCAGCCACAGGAACCCTTGCACTGACTTAGAAACCAACGTAACTCTCTGAAGGCCTAACAAGTGCATGCTTAACAACATACATATCAGCAGCTAGATCACAAATAGTTAACCTCTTCAAAGCATTTATTATTCCTGCCCCTGCAATTTTGTCAAATCAATCAAAAAAGGGGTGCATCATGGGGCACAAGGGGTCAACATGGGGCACAAGGGGTGCATCATGTGGCACAAGGGGTGCTGGAAGCCCTACAATCCCCTGTTGTTATGTCTACACATGCTGATTCTATAGTTGCTGCTGAGGTCCATGGTGATGGTGCTGCCCCTGCTGCAGCTGGTCATCGAATTACATACTGCGGAGTTCCACTGCATGTAAGTGAAACTACTACATACCACCCCCATTCCCTTAACCACCCTAATTACTGAAAATATATCATTAGTTCAATTCATGTTTTGGTCATTATGATTTATTGACTATCATTTCAAGGAATGAAAATGGATGTTTATACCTTATGTTCACACCTTCTGTAAAAACATTATTATTTATTTATATATACCCATGTGCAGGGATAGGCAAGGTGTCCTTCACTAAAACTCTTTACCTTAGAAAATGTCCGCCACAGCCTTGGCTCGTGCCTATCCCTGCACATGGGTCAATTTCTATTGGATGTGAGAGACCTTGATTTACATCTTAAAAGTGATTATCACTATATGTACCCTTCATATCTATAACTATGTGATGTGGTTTAGAGAACATGAATATGTCATAAACATGATATTACCTTTTCTGGGCCATTTCCACACAGGCCTTATTATATTTTTCAAAGATATTAGTGTACTAAAACACCCCTCACATGGATGTGGATGACAATTATATGGTAAATAACAGAGGACAAAATTTAGGATTAAATATAACAATATTTTTTTTTTTCCGGCTTCTTAGATGAGGGGGCTGAGGGGCCTGGAGTGGGTCTCCTGCCTCTCCTGGGTTGTGTGGATTCAGAGGATCCTGCAGGAGTGCTGGCCACAGATGAGATGCTGGAGGCAATGTCCTGCTGGTGTGTGAAATACTCCACCAACACACCCAACAGTTGGTTTTGTTCCCTCCATCTGTTGTCACTCTGAATCTGCATGTCCAAAATAACTCTCAGCATCTGAGATTGATTCTGGACAATACCACTCAAAGATGCTGCCATGTCCTGTTGCAGCTCAATGGAACGCTGTAGTAAAGTCTGTTGGCTCCTGTAAAACCTGCGTTGGTCTCTCTGCATTCTCTCACAGGTTGATGTGAGCCTCTCGCAGGTTGATGTTTGCCTCCTCTGTAGGGCTATGTATTCGTCGCCCATGGCGGAAGTGAGAGGATCTATAGGTTCTTCTACAGCAGGGACTCTAGGCACAGGTTCACCTCTATCTGCTCTTTCAAAATCAATATGGTCAGCTGCTGGTGCTGCCAGAGGGATCACATCTGCTGGTGCTGCCAGAGGGATCACATCTGCTGGTGCTGCCAGAGGGATCACATCTGCTGGTGCTGCCAGAGGGATCACATCTGCTGGTGCTGCCGGAGGGATCACATCTGCTGGTGCTGCCAGAGGGATCACATCTGCTGGTGCTGCCAGAGGGATCACATCTGCTGGTGCTGCCGGAGGGATCACGTCTGCTGGTGCTGCCGGAGGGTTCACGTCTGCTGGTGCTGCCGGAGGGATCACGTCTGCTGGTGCTGCCTGAGGGATGATGACAGCTCTATGCTCCTCCTCAGATGCTGGAGCTCTTCCAAGCGAAGCAGATGGTGGAGATCTCCGGAAGGACTGGTAGTCCCATTGCTGGCTGGTGTGCACGCACTCAGCCTGGTGGTATAATCCATGATTGGTCTGATATTGTTGGGGGGGGGGGTAAAGGCATCTACCCTTCGGGGCTGACTTGGCTCCCCCTCCAAGCCAAAGGAATAGTCCTCCGGCCAGGGCTCATGCCAGGTATCCTCTTGCACTGCTGGCGGCATGACCTCTGGATTGTCAATAGAGGCAGTCCATCCCAGCTCATGCCTGGGAGCATACTCCTGTTGGAATCTCTGGACCGGTGGTCGAGGTGGAGAAAATCTTTGTGGCGGTGGTGGAGGTGGATGCATGGGCGTTGGCACCCTGGTGACTGGAGGTTCTGTGGAGGAGTCAAATGATGAGAGGGATTAGTACAGTCAGATATATATCCATGTGGGCATACAATGTACATGCTAGGGCCTATACACATTCTCATGTCAAACTCTATAACATGCATGTGCACATTGAGATTTGTGATATGAGGGTTTTTAATATGCAAAGTATACATGTATGTGTTTCATACAATAGTTCTGTGTACATGTCAGTGATGGTGAAAATGTGTTCTTTAAGTGAACTATGGTTGTGATGACTATAGTGTCCATTTACTGAAAACTCTACATGTGGCTTGTGGCCTGTGTTACTCTGAGATATGTTAGTATTTCACTATTCCACCTCATATTCTGAATTTCAATGTGTTAAGTAGCATTAAATGGACATTAAACCCATTTTTATTCTTTCATGATTCAGCTAGAGCATGCAATTTTAAACAACTTTGTAATTTACTTCCATTACCTAATTTGCTTCATTCTCTTGATATTCTTAGCTGAAAAGCATATCTAGATAGGCTCAGAAGCTGCTGATTGGTGGCTGCACATCAATGCCTCGTGTGATTGCCTCACCCATGTGCATTGATATTTAATAAACAAAGAATAACAAAATAATGAAGGAAATTAGATAATAGAAGTAAATTGGGATGTTGTTTAAAACTGTATTCTCTATCTGAATAATGAAATAAAAGGATTTGCTTTCATGTCCCTTTAATGTGAAATCTAATTGTAGATGTTTTTGTTAGTAGGCCAAATACCATGCTCCTCATTGTGTACATGAATGTGTGACATTATAGGATGTTATAGCTCAAATACATATAATACTGGTGTGTGGGATGTTACTCACCAGCAGGCTGCGCTGATGCTGCAATCCCTGAGTCACGAGCCCCTGGAAGTCCACGGACTGCTGTGACGCTCAGGGACCTACGAATCAGCTCCTGCCACTCATTATATTCTGCCTCCTGGTGAGGCCCACCTCCTGTTGCCCTCTGGGACATTGCTTCTTGGCCCATCTTCTCCTTCACTCTCCTCTTACAATCGTTCCAACGTTTCTTGAGGCCATCCACAGTCCTCCTCTGCTGGGACACACCATTAACTGCCTCCTCCACCTTCAGCCAGGCATCTTTACGCCTATGGGCAACTCCTTTGCCCTTCTCTTGGCCAAAGAGGGCGGTATGGTTCTCCAGGATGGCCTGGACTAGAGCGAGGTTTTCTGCAAAGGTGAAGTTGGAGCACCTCATACGTCCTGGGCCACCTGGCTCCCTCCCTGGGATATCCCTGGTGTGGGTTCCTCCCTATCCTCTCCCTCCTCCCCCCTTCTATCCCCATGTGCACCCTCTATCCCTCTTCTACTGATTGTGCCTAGCCTTGGGGCAACCCCACTCCCATCCTCCCTTCTAAGTCTCCCTCTCCCCACCCCACTGACTCCCTGACGGGGACCCTGCTGCTCTTCCTGACCATAATCCTCTCCCTGTAACTCCCCTTCCATCCTCCCCCCCGCCCTAGCTCTCCCTGACATCCTCACACTACACACACTCACACACTCACACACTCACACTCAACACTCAGCCTTTCACACTGTAAAAGATAAATAAAATATGTAAGGTGTTATAAAAAAAAAGTGTTGTGTATTTTGTATATGTGTGTATGCAAAATGTGTGCAATATGTAAAAAAGTGACAGTAATGTACAAGCTTAACAAATCCACCAAATCCGACCTAACTAAATCTATGCAATGCGCCTCTCTCTCTACTCTAACCACTTTCTCCTACTCACTGTAGTGTGCTGTAGCTCCAAGAACCAACCAAACACACTAAAGAAAATGGCGGCTGCGCAGGGGTTTAAGTATGATTTTTGAATGTCGTAATTACGTGGCGCATCTCTTAGAACTGGTGGTTAGTTGCGACGATTCGTTGCCTAATTTGCATAAAACTACACTTTATTGAGAGTTTACGTGAACAAAATACTGACGTAAGTACTTGCGACGACTAAACTGTGTATTTTAGCTGATCGCCGGTTTTTCCTACTTACGCCAGTTTAGCATCTGACGGCGCAGTATATTGGATAGGTCGAGTTGCGAGGTGAAATTACGGGCGGTGCTGGTTCCCTCGCTTGCGCCGAAAACTACGCCGTATATTGGATCGCACACCAAATGTCAGATACAAATCTCTGATCGAGAAGTGTTTTCTAATGGATTGGAATAGTGCTGTTACATTTTGTAAATGCAAATAACTTTTGAAGTTGTGTTACAAAACAATTTATAATAGATTTTCAACATATTTGAAAGGCTTTTATTTTGAAAACCTGGAAAAATAGCATGAGACACTTTGCATTGCTAGACTAAAAAATTTGAATAAACCCCTTATTAGCGTTTGGCAGCCCATATATACATGTGTATCCCCCTATAAACCTGTACAATTATAGCATAAACTTCTTTGTCTATGATTTTACATCTGCCAAGATAAAATGCAGAGGATAACACCTATTTATCCATATTTTATATAAAGTGTATCAAACCTTCTTAAGCAAATACATGAGTCATTATTTACTGAAAATAAGCAGTTGAACAATGTCAGGTGTGCCTTGTGTCTATATTGCAAACACCATTCACATCCTTAAAGAAAAATATCTGCTGCATGGCAACTTTAAATAGCTGTGGTAAGTACATTTAATTTAGTTATACAGTTAAAGTGAAGGTCAATTTTTACCCGATGCTCACCACCTATATATGCTCTAACTATTACAGTCGCTAAGATACATTTTTTAAATAAACAATTATTTATTAATAAATTCTATATATAAAAAACCTTTGTTTCGTCTTTTTACTCCTCCCCCGATCCACTTCCTTATTTGGCCCTGTTGACGTAGCGAGCGTTTCAACAAGCCCGCCGCGTCACTTCCAAGCTCGTGCACAAGACTGGTTTCAAACTGCGCATGCGTATTGTAAGAGCATTTGCGCATGCGTGGCAATTTCAAAGAACGTAGCACTGAAGGAAAGCATACAGCGTAATACGCATGCGCATATCATGCACGCGCATGAAGTAGTTGACGAGAGCCGCACTTAGACGCATGCGCAATTGTTACAGATGACGTGGATAGAAAGGGGCAGGACGCCACGGGGGAAGTGAAGGAATTGGAGCAAAAGACAAAAAAAAATGTCAATCAAATGAGGGAAGATGTCGGGCGGACAGTTGCAGTGAAACGGAGGGTAATTGAAAAATAAAAATTAAAAGGACAACATTATTTCTCAAGATTTTGATCAATGAACATGATGTTTATTTTACATGCTAATGATAATACTGGAATCGAGTGAGGCGGACTTGACCTTCACTTTAACAGTTCTGTTTTGTTTAAAAGGACATAAAATAAAAAATAACCTTTTATTGCTCAGACAGAGCATGCATTTTTAAGAGACATTTAGTTATGTCATCAAATTGACTTTGTTGTCTAGGTATCCTTGTTGAAAAGCACACCATATAGGCGAAGGAGCAGCACAGTTAACCCCAGCCAGGCTTGGGTAAAAAGCCCATAGGAAAAATGACAAAACAAAATTATTAACACAACACATAGAAAGTCTGGCACTCTCTTGCAAGCACGCAGCTTGAATAAAAGCAAAATTATAGCGCTAGTTACAGCATTTGGCCAAATGGTGATATTCCCAGGACCACATCAAGGTCTATTCCTCCCTGGGCCCCTGCCTTTCTCTTACACAATGCATGCTTATAACCAAACACACTGAGATACAAAGGATGACACAGGCACTTTGTAATTTCCCAAGACAAACAAAACACGGAAATAGACCACACTCTCAAACCTTATAATAATGGTAACTTATTTCCACTTCTAGCTTAGCTTTGAATTGTTATTATGTGGTTAGTCATATTTGCTGTAGCCAGAAGGTACAAGCCCTGTAACCCGCTGCCAAATTCCATCGTCTCACAGTTGCTCTAATACCCTTCAGAGGAGTTGCCTGAAATCCTGCTACCACCACCCAGCTCACCTGGTCATGGCAGTATCTGACACTTACTCTGTGTTGTCCATAATCTACATGCCCGTCTGAATACTAGAGTAGTGTGAAAAATTAAAGAAGTGCACTACTTCAAGATATTAGAGTTATTGAAGGGGGTGGTGGGGCATTGAAGATACGGAGCTTTCAAGGGACGGTACTGGGGAGAAGTCAGCTAAATATCAAAACACTGTGTTGGAGTGGTACAATCATTTGCTCACTTCCTGTCACTCAGAGGTGCATCCTAAAGTATGTGGCTGTCAGTGATGACATCCATGTTAGGGGAAAAGGTGCAGCTTGTCTATGATTCAGAATTCATGTTTAGGCTTTAAGGGAATCCCATATTGCAATTTGGAATGAAGAGAATTGTCCAAGCTTAAAGGGATATATAACCCAATTTATTTCTTACATGATTCAGATAGAGCATGCAATTTTAAGCAACATTCTAATTTGCTCCTATGATCAATTTTCCTTCGTTCTCTATGTATCTTTATTTGAAAAGCAGAAATGTAAACTTAGGAGCTGGCCTATTTTTGGTTCAGCACCTGGGTAACACTTGCTGATTGGTGGCTAAATGTAGGTTAGTAACTAATAAAGAGCCAGACAAGTTTAAGCTTATCCACCATCCCTCCCAAATGAAAGGGGCATCAGTCAACAATGTTAGCGACCCTGAAGATTAGTCTTCTAACACAGTTTGCGTGTCTTGCTAAAGTTGCTTTTAAATGGTATTTTATTGGTGTGAGGTTGTGGTTACCAAAATCTTTGCGCCATTTTTCCGCTGGTGCCTTCTTCACCAGCGGAATGTCAATAAAAATCTTGTGCTTCTTGAATTTTGATGGTATTGGAATTGTGATGGTCTCAACTGGTGAACCAAGCAGTAGAACTGTGGGCTGAGAACCTTAAAGGGACAGTTCACCCTAAAAATGTCTCCCATTTAAATTGTTCCCAATGATCCCTTTTACCTGCTGGTGTGTATTAAATTGTTTACAAGTAGCTCCTTTACCCCTTTTTTGGCCTTTGAAATAGCTGGTTTAGCTTGTGGTATCCCAACCTATGCTGAAAGTTTTGATACTGGAGTCTCAGCTATTGAATAGCAAAAGTAAACACAACCAGCAGAAGAAATTAAACTCACAGTGGGGTGCAGGATAGTTAAGTAATAAAATGATAATTTCCCACTGTTCTCTCTGTATTGAGCTTTAGTTTTCCAGACAAATACAAGATAAGGAAGAATGTGTGTACATAAAATGATAACATAATGAGATATGATATAACCTGAAGCTCAACCCATTGTCATAGGCAAAAGCACAAAACCAGCTACTTCATATACACAAATAAACCTGAAAATGGTATATCAAGTCATTGAAAATATATTAATATATAAACAATTTTACAGTGAACTGTCCCTTTAATTTTGTACATTCCATTAAAGGGACACTGAACCCAATTATTTTTTTTCGGGATTCAGATAGAGCATGCAATTTTAAGCAGCTTTCTAATTTACTCCTATTATCACATTTTCTTCATTCTCTTGGTATCTTTATTTGAAAAGCAAGAATGTAAGTTTACATGCCGGCCCATTTTTAGTGAACAACCTGTGTTGTTCTTGCTGATTGGTGGATACATTCTTCCACCAATAAAAAAGTGCAGTCCAGTGTTCTGAACCAACAATTTGCTGGCTCCTTAGCTTAGATACCTTCTTTTTTAAATAAAGATAGCAAGAGAACAAAGAAACATTGATAATAGGAGTAAATTAGAAAGTTGCTTAAAATTGCATGCTCTATAGATATCAAATATTTAAGAACTGGAAGAATAAATTTTCCCCAACAATAACAGAAGTTAAAAACTATTTAAAAAAACAACTAATAATGGAGCAAATAACCACAGACATGAACTCAGAAAAGGAAATATGCAAATTTTTTCAAAAATGGTCTAAATTTATTAGAATTTTTCCAACTAGAGAAATTGATTATTTAATCTTTCCATTTAGAAATACGGAAATGGTTTTGCTCAATATCTGGTAGAGAATGGGGGGGGGGGGGGGCATGGAGATTGGGGGAGAGAGGGAGATGGGAGTTGTGGAAAAAGGGCTTACTTGTTGTTTTCCCCCTCCCCCTCCTTTTTTTTTTTTTATAGGATAAAAGGATAATTATCGTCTATGACTATTGTATTGTTATAATATTTGGGGTAAGAGGGGGGAAAGGAGGGTATTGGGTGGAGAATTCTCCCAAAATAATACAATTGTTTTTTTGTTTTTTTTTTGACAAATGATTGTAATTTCTTGTAAAATGTTGTGACAGCATACGTGTCTAGTCATGTTTTCTTTTCTTTCTTCTTTTTTTTGTAAAACTCTGTGTAAAAACCAATAAAAAAAGATTAAAAAAAAAAAAAAAAATTGCATGCTCTATCTGAATCATGAAAGCAAAATTTTGGGTTCAGTGTCCCTTTAATAGAATTTTGGCAATGTCACCTCCAGTGTTTTATTTCCTTAGGCATCTAGTCTTAAGATGTTTGAGGCATACAATTTATTTTAGGATGTAATATTATCAAGGATTAGAAACAATATTGCTGATACTTTTACCATACTTGGGACCATATAAGGGACCTGTTAAAAGAGGCCGGTCCTCTTGTGGATAATTAGGTTCATGAATATCAACCATATCTGTGGCAGGTGGTGATTTCTTGGGAGGTGTACCGAGGCTGATCAGACAGTCATTGGCACCCAAGACTTGGTACTGCAACCACAACCATTGTCAAGAGTTGGATCAATCTTGCAGGGTCAACTTGGACTCATGGTGGGCTGCTCCAGGTTAACTTTTCAACCAGTAATTGATACTTGCATCTGAGTAGGTTGAGCCCTGGGAAAGGGTGGCTGTGATGTCTAAGTTGTTTGGGGTGGAAGATATAGCTAGGTAATTTCTGATACTAGCAGCTTTTAAATTGACATAGAGATTAGGCACCAGGACACTTTGGAACCATTTTCTAACTATTTATTAAAGAGACAGTCAACACCAGAATTTTTGTTGTTTTAAAAGATAGATAATCCCTTAATTACCAATTCCCCAGTTTTGCATAACCAACACAGTTATAATTATACACGTTTTACCTCTGTAATTACCTTGTATCTAAGCCTCAGCAGACTGCCCCCTTATTTCAGTTCTTTTGACAGACTTTCATTTTAGCCAATCAGAGCTGTCTCCATGGTAAATTCATGTGCATGAGCTCAATGTTATCTATATGAAAAGCATGAACTAATGCCCTCTAGTGGTGAAAAACTATCAAAATGCATTTAGATTAGAGACGGCCTTCAAGGTCTAAGAAATTAGCATATGAACCTCCTAGGTTTAGCTTTCAACTAAGAAAACCAAGAGAACAAAGCAAAATTGGTGATACAAGTACATTGGAACGTTGTTTAAAATTACATGCCCTATTTGAATCATGAAAGTTTTTTTTGGACTTGACTGTCCCTTTAAGTCTCCCCTTATTAAACTGATTGGGTTGTTACCTGAAAATTGTAATATCACCATAAATCAGTTTTGTGGGAGGGATTCTGTGTTTAGGGGAAAATTAACAAAAATGTAGGCAGAGCAGCATTAGTAGATGGGGATTGGACATGGACCTATTTCTTGGAAACATGTAGGTTATCCTGGCTATGTTCCAAAGGGTCTGGGATAGCAAAAATGCTTTGGTGGTGTAAATGGTGTGTCCATAGCAAGAGCCTGACCAATTTGAAATGGAAAGGACAGCTGGAGCATAATGGGTTTATCTGGTCCTAAGTACTAGATGGAGCCTTTTCTAAGTAATGCTAATGACAGGGGATTCTTACACACTATATTTCAAATCTGCCTTAATTAAATTTGTCAAATAAAGTTTCCCCAATATTAATTTAATGTAAAGCTTCATGCATGTTGTTAAGGTTTAGGTGTTGTACCCTAGAATTTTAAATTTAGTGTAATGTTTAGACAGTTGTAGGGCAGATGTAGGCCTAACTTTCTTAGTGCAGCCATGATAGGGGTTTTAATTTTTCTTGTGGGCTGTGCCTAGGCTGGTTTACTAAGACTAAGGGGAGGTGCTTAACCCATAAAAGGAACTGCAAGAGAAAGATAGGGTCACACACATTTTTTCTTATACCTTAACCCATATTTACTGGTGGAAGATTTGGCCAGCTTTTGTATATTAATCATTCAATGGAGGTCCTGCTTAGGCCTGTGTTTAGTTTCATATTGGCAAGAGCTGGTTATTCAATCACACCATTGTAAAGTCATACTTTTTATAACTTGGGCTACAGGAAGAGTACAATGTTCATGAATGTTGTAGGTTAATAAGATTCAACCTAGCATTCAAAATATGAAAAAAAAATTGTGTCTCTTCCTACCTTTGTTTATTGTACACCTCTGAAGTATTCTTCGTCATCTGCTTTAGCCCTTCGCTAAAATGTGTGCAGACAATAGCGCTACTAAGGTCCTGAGGTGTGCTAAGGACAGTGCTGTGCCCAGTGGAGCTATCACTGGAGGACTTAAGTTAGTGTGATAGGCTGCAGTGCTAAACAAAACGCAGTAAAGTCTATAGGAAGAGGGCACTACTTGACACTTGCTTCAGGGCATTCATGTTCCTGACCACCCTTTCTTGGTATGACCCTGGCTTGGTTTCTTTACTTTGTTTCTTGCCAGCCTCTTTGCTTTGTCACTTATTCTATCCTGATTCACTACCTGGCTGCTGACCCTTGGATCTGTGCATTGGAGTTTTCCTTTGGTTCCTCCCTGTGCATCACAATCTAGCTAAGGTTTGAATTACTGGTTCCTAACCAGACTACACTCCTTTCTACCTGATATTGACAAGTGATTCTTGATCACTATGGCTACTGACCTTGGATTGATCCAGACTAGTGCTTCCAGTTTATCTCCTGCATATGTGAATTCAGTGAATAACAATAGCATCACCTATGCTCCCTTAAACTCATGGAGTCAGTCATAATTTGTTTGCTAATGAAAATCAGTTCACCCATTACGTCCTATGGGGAACATCTTCAAGATAATAGAGGAGCAGCTGGACAGCAGCTTAAACTTAAGTAAAGTTAAAGGAGTAGCTAGTGCTTCTTCTACAAGCAGCTGCAGTACAAATAAAAACATTTTAAATTATATATTTTTTTAAATTGGGGCAGGATTAGCCAAGAGCAAATCTTTCATACTTTTTGGTTAAAACAGGAACAATCAACTGACAAGTATTTTGCTAGATCATTATTAAATAATGTAAATTTAAAGCATTTCATGCCTTAACCAAAATCCCCAAATCTGGAATTCCGAAATCCAGACTTTTTCACAAACATTTTTTGTTTATAATATAATTGCAAAAAATTACCTTTTTTTAAAACTTTTTCTTTGCCAGTAATTCACAATTTTTTCTGCCTGCGCCTTTGGTTGTGTTCTAAACTACAAATGATAGTCTATATTTATTAGAAACAACTGCTATTACCTTTCTCATTACAATACTGTATTATCTTTCTGATGGTGCTGTGTATACAAAAGTATTACAAATGATACTGCCTTTAGGTTGCACGTGTAAGCTGTATAGGTAGTGTTGCTAACACTTGGTCCCACCCCCTCTCTAAACTGTCTCATTTTACAAATGTAACTGTGCAAATATTCTAAAATCCAAACTATTCTGAAATCTAAACCTTTTCCGGTCCAAAGAATTTTGGATAAAGCATTTTGTACCTTTACTACTATTTCTTTATCAAAGTAGGTTTTGGGCTAAAATAAATATGTCCTCTTGGTGGTGCTAAGAGACTGCACAAGTTACACTGCAAACATTTGTTATGCTTTATAAAGTTATTGGGGGTTTTTTATGGAGGCATTAGGCAAACAAAAAATACTAATGACTTATTCAAACGTGAGATGCATAAATTACACAGATACAATATTACAACATTTTGGCACTATCCTAAAGCCTGGACGCATGTATACATTAACCAATTGCAGTTTATATTCACCCAAAAGTTATACAAATACAATAGTACGGTATACAAAGTTATACTTATTCATTTATGCCTCACTAATACAAATTAAATGTTACAGAATATAAGATGATATTACTATTTTATTCATCTGAACCTTGCTATAAGATTATACCATAGTTGCCAACATTTGAAAAGCACAGGCTGCCCACTCTAATCCACCCCAAAACAAGCACATAAAATACTAGCAGTATACTTTAGCCATACCGATTGCTTAAAGGGATAGGAAAAAACTATATTTTCATGACCATGTTATTTTTAAATTCACTTTTATTATCAAATTTACTCTTGTGTACATTTGTTGAAAATATTCAATTAAATATTATTACGAGTGGAGCGCTAACTGTAGGGGGATTTATCGCAGGTGTTTGTGGGCATTGGAAGTAGCAAAATTGGAATCCACATGGATACATTTCAGTTTTGAATAGAAGCATTTTTGTAATATACATGCATTAGCAAAAATGCTTCTAGTAAAAGTTATAGCTGTTTCAAAAGTGTATTTAAGTATGCACCGTGCGCCAGCATTTTAAACACAGCACTTGCTCAGAGAGCCTAAGGTGCTTGTACCATCTGTACCTTGCTGACATGATACAAGCCCAACTAATGCTCTGAGCAACTGCAGTATTTAAAATAATGGTGCACCAAGGGCTCGATTTATCAAACATATTCTCCTTAATTTGCGCCTTAATTCACGCCGTCGTAATATATCTCCTATTTATCATTAAGAAATACTCCTAAAAATGTGCAAATACGACTGCAAAATTCTCGCACTTCAATGTCCCTCGCCTAGGCGCACATTTGCGCAAATTAAAGCTTTAAAACGCCCTTTTCAGGGTGTATATTCAAGAATACGACCTATTTCTCTCCAAAATAGATATTTATCATTATTTTGCGCCATTGGAGAGCCTAAAGTTCTCCTCCTAATACGACTACTAATGTTCTCCATGAAGAGATAGGAGAACATCTAATTTACTCCATATTTTCAGCGCAAGAAGATGGATTATTTCCTTATTTTGTCTGCAATTTCTTTAGCAAGGGGCCATGAAAATCGAAGAAATGAACAGATTTTGCCAATACGTAGACGGCAAAGAGTTCCACGAGTTTTTCTACCTCGTTGTGGACTACAGGCATTATCTGATTATCAGATAAAAAAAAGATTTCGCCTAAACAGGGAGAGCATACAAAATCTATATGTTCTAATACAGAATGATCTAGAGCCACAGACTAGAAGAACAAGGGCAATACCTGGAATGCTCAAGTTATTGGCAGTTTTGCATTTCCTAGCCACGGGCTCTTTTCAGGCTGTGTCCAGTGCAGTGGTTGGCATGAGTCAGCCTTCTTTTTGTAGACATTTGAGGACTGTGTTAAAAGCGATTTTGAAGCATCTAAATAAATTTATATATGTGCCAAGGAATGTACATGAATGGCACCAAGTAAAATCTGGTTTTTATCAAGTTGCCGGCATTCCAAATGTCCTAGGTGCAATTGATTGCACACATATTGCAATTAGACCACCAGCTTTAAGGGAGGAGCAATATCGAAATCGGAAACACTTCCACTCTCTCAATGTTCAAGCAGTATGTGACTCTAACCTTCGGTTTTGGGCAGTAAGATCAGGTTTTCCAGGGTCATGCCACGATTATCACATATTAAAGCAGTCTGCTTTATTTGCAGCATTTGAACGTGGAGAGATGCCACACGGTTGGCTATTAGGTGAATATTAAAATTTTTATATTTATTTATAAAATGTCATATTTTAACCTCATAAACCTGTTGTTACATGTCGCTAATTTGTAATTGTCTTATATTTTTGAAGGTGACAGCGGGTACCCCTGTAGGCCTTGGCTCTTGACACCTGTACCAATACCTCATACACGATCAGAAATCAAGTTCAACGAATCTCACAGGTCGACAAGGAGTGCTATTGAGCGTACATTCGGGGTACTGAAAATGAGATTTCGGGTGTTGGACCGTTCTGGTGGTGATCTACAATATTCCCCAGAGAAATGTAATGACATAATTCTGGTGTCATGCATAATGCACAATATTGCTATTTCCCAACTAAATATAGATGAGGTGTGTCTGGAGGATGTTCCAGAAGATGTTTATGTTCCTCATGAAATTGTCACAAGACATACCACAAGAGCTGGAGTGGAAAATCGTCTTGAAATTATTGAACGATTTTTTAGATGTAAGTCTACTTAATAAAATTGTATTAACATGTTAATATTGTTTGTTCTATATAATTAATTACATCTTTTTTTTTTTTTCAGGAAATTTTATGATTGGATTCAAATACCTTGGTTTAATTTAATAATTAAAATTGATAGAATTGTGTATATATATATATATATATATATATATATATATATACATATATATATATATATATATAATTTTATTTTTATATAAGAGAAATTACATAGTTTGATACCAAAGTTGTGTTGTGTTATTTATATATCTATATCTCTCTCTCTCTCTCTCTCTCTCTCTCTCTCTCTATATATATATATATATATATATATATATATACATATATATATATATATATATATAGAAATACATTTTTTTTTAATTAAAAATAGAATTTATATAGTTTATAACCAAAGTTGTGTTGTGTTATTTATACATATCTTTTTCTCTTTTTGAATAAAAAATGAATATTTTGAAACAAAAAAATGGTTCGTTATTTACTTTGAATAAATTTTTTTTATTTATTAATATTTATTAATATAAAAAACTTTATTAAACAACAAAAATTAACATCAAAACAGTGAACTCTAATAAACATTAACCAAGGCTATAAGTGCGTTAAATATTTTAGAACCCGTAACTTGAAGGTATATATGGAGAATAGAATTAGAAATCAGGATGTCGTCTATTCAAGAACTCTAACTTTTTCTGATAATACTCCTTTTGCACTGTTAATTGTTCTTGAAGTATATTATTTCTTTGTTTTTCCAATTCTATCATTTGTTTAAAAAATTCATTTTGTTCGTTTCTGAAAGACAATGCCATATCTGTTAATCTTTCAACCTCATTTGGTCTCTCCGGTTCATCTATCGGGCATTGTTCTGCATCCTCAATCTCTTCCTCACATTCTGATTCCTCTACATGTGGTGTTTCAACTTGTGTTGATGTTTGTCCCTCTATTTGTGTCTCATCATCATCATCCTCCTGACAAACTGTGTCAGTCACAAGTGGTTGTAATGTGATTTCTATTTCATCTATGAATGTAAAAAATAATTATTTTAAAAAATTAATAAAATTAATTAAAAAAAAAAAAAAAAGGTCAATAATTACCATCAAATAATGTAATTGACGAATCTTGCATAGTTTGTAGTAATCCCATGACACCTGTAACAAAAATACATTGATATTCATATATATGTTTTTAAATTAAATATCTTTACATAAACAGAATTTTCATGGCGAAAAGTAAGAAACGTAGTAATACATATTCATTGTCCATTCTTTTCATTAATACAAATGATATTATCATTTTTGTAATATACTTGTACTTACTGGTAGTTTCTTCCCTGCATGGTATACCACATGAAGATGTTGTGGGTTGTTCACTAGTCAACTCAGACTCGGATGGTAGGTCCACCTGGGCATTTTCTAATTCATTTTCTAATGCCTGTTCATGTTCTTCTATAGTAGATATAAACAAATTAAAATTTAATTAAAATTAAATATTGAGAAAATGAATATACAAAATACATGTTAAAGAAATAGTGTAGTGTAAATTATTATTTCATTATTCTGATAGAGCATTGAATTTCAAAAAATGTTTATAATTCAATACTATTAAAATTTTTATATTTTCTTCTTTTTGGATTATCTCTCATTTCCCAAACAAAAAATCTAAGTTTAGAAGCGTGGCCATTTTTGGGTGTGACACCTGTTTAGCGCTTGCTGATTGGTTTCTTTTTAAATGTAGCCAGCCAATTAACAAGCGGTATCCAGGTCCTCATCCAAAAATGGTCCTGCTTCCAAGCTTACAAGCATACTTTGTTCAATACATATTAAAATAAAAAAAATAAAAAATATTCATATAAAAAAATTATTAACAGGGTATGCTCTGTCTGAATCTTGAAATATAAGTTAAGAATATATTATACTATTCGTTTAATAGCAATCAATTAGATATTTACCTCGAAAATCCATGGTATCTGATGGTACATCAAGTCCCACCACGACAGCATCCCCCATCCTGGCATACAGCATCTGTTCGTAGTCAAGCAGTTCAGCCCTATATGCGGGGCCTCCACCAGTTCCTTTTGATAACTGCTTTTCCTTGCATACTTTTCTTTTAATATTCTTACGAATATCATTCACCCGCTTCCGACAGGCCCTGACGTCTTTCGGAAAACTACCCTCTGCTGACACAGCACGACTAATTTGTTCCCAAATAGCCTTTTTTCTTTGAGGGTTGACAGATTTTGCTTGATATCCGATAATAATATCGTAATGTTCGATGACCACTTCAACTAGAATACAGTTCTGTCGATGACTAAACATCACACTTCGGCCACTTTTCGTTTTTCCAGCTAGTCCAGTAGCCATCGCAAATTTAGATCAAAAAATGGCGCTAATAAAAATAGTGTCTTCGTTAGAAGTCAGAATAAAGTAATGAACAATTATCACTAACAACTTTTGTTCCAGAACGTTACAGAAATGGGGCGTTATATGAATAGATTACTGAATAATTTAAATAAAATTAGTAACTGTAATTTGATTGCACAATTAGAATTTACTTTATTCCTATTGGTCAAATGTGTATTTTTTTCAAATTGATGTGTTTTTATTATTATATACATTCTTTTTTAAAATTCGAAACTATTTGTATGTATCAATTGGGGTAACAACGAACATAGCCCTAAAAATAAATTTAAACTAGGAAAACAAATGTATCGACTTTACAAATATCGTCACATTTATTGCGCATTGTAACAATTGCCAGTTATCTTCTATCGACTGTACCTTGTAACAACTTACATGTAATCTATATTGATACAAAAAGATGTAACTTGTTTAATATTTTTTCTTTAATATTGATAAATAATGAAGTTTCGACTCGATTACTTATTTCTTTTAAAAATAAATCATTTTTAAAATGGGTATATTTTAATGCGCACTAACAATAACAATTAGTTCCGTTATTGGGTGGAGTTTTATGGTTAGAGAGATACATACATACATTTGAAGATGAATCGTTCCAAGAAGTTTTCCATTGGTGAATTACTGATTATCACCTATACAATGGAAAAGTATTTTCCGAAAAAAAAGAAGGGGATATTCACATTGGAACAGGATAGAAGAAATCCAATTTTATCAGAGATGGTGCGACGGGTCAGACGTCTGTCTGGCCATAATAGGACTAGAAAACAGTGCCTGAAGCGTTATAATGATCTAATCCGGAGACAATCTAAATTAAGGACCCTAATAAGAAGCTATGTTATGAAATGTAAGTATTTATGTAATAGTTGTGTATCATTTTTTTAACTCTATTGTAATCTGTCATTAGTTGTTACTTTGTTTATCTTGAACTTTGTGCAGAAATATAATTGCAAATTTTGTATCCATTTTAGATTTATTGCGGTTTGTGAAACAGTATTAACAATGTAATTGTTTCAGTCTGATGTTGTACTGTACAATCGATTACCAATATAAATACAATTGTATTTCAATTTTTAACAGTCAAAAATAGAAAAAGGCCCCGTTATCTGCGCCCAATAAAATGGAATCCATCCAGTCCAGAAGCTGATTGTGATCCACTACCGACTGTTTTTCTGGAGTCTGAGGCTATAATGACAACAGGTATGAATATAGTTACTAAAATGTTTAATATTAAGATAACTCATCATTGATATTAACATTTATATGTTCAAAATTTTTACAAAAAGGGAAAAAGAAAAAAAGGCGACAACGTCGCAGAAGGCCAATGCCCATCATTGATGATGAATCTGACAATGAAGGTAGATTTCCTTAACATATATCTTACAAATAAATAAAATTATTCTATTTAATGACTATAATCATATTAATTATAGACATGATTGAAGAAGATACAGACCAAAATGCCATTGAAGATATAATTGTTGAAGAGGAAAATAATAATATGAATCAAGATTCACCAAATAGCGAGCAACAACAAGACACTAATATATGTAGGTTCATATGTCTATTCAGTCACTCCTTATATGTCATTATTTGTACTAAAATAGAACTTTTGTTTTAGTGAATAATTATTGAAAAGAGATATGGATTTCAATCAGCATTGTTCTATTACATAAGTATTCCTGTTATAATTATGTATGTCTTTCAGCTATTCAAGATGAAGGACAGAACCTTGAACATGAAGAAGAAATGCAATCTAATTCATCCAATGTAACGGAATTTTATGATTGGAGTGAGTTCTTTTGTATCATAACAATCTTTAGCTTTCACTATTGTGTGGAACAAAAGATGCATGTGCGTGTACACAGTATTATCAAGATGACATGCTTTTAAATAACAACAGAGGTGTAGATAAAACCTTCTAACAAGAGATTAGTCTTTTGTCTGTGTTTCTTGTTAGCATTAGTTAAAACACTATTGATCTTGTAATACTTTACTGAAATGTATTCAAGTCATGACATAACTATTTTTCTATTTCTCATTGGTATAGTGCCTGAAGATCAAGAAATAACTATAAACAAAAAAGAAATTTTGGATACCCTGCTGGAAGTTGAAAATAATTTGATGAGGACATACATAAAAGTGCAAAACTTAAGAGAAAAATATCAATCCTTTTAATTAGGAACAATAAAGAAAAAAATTATTTCTTTTCAGTTTTAAATAAAAAAAAAT